>NC_134402.1:437667550-437790050 GCF_038048845.1 Mixophyes fleayi | reverse complement strand
GAAAGTCTGCCCAAATGGACGATTGTCGCCTCATTTGGTTGGTCGTACCGTTTAATATTTTCGTTCCAATCTCGTTTCCGTTGTGTAGTGTGTATAAACTTCCGACCGATCCACAACAGTGAGTATGAAATTACAGTCATTGCTCACGACAACATGGCTGTAAAAAGTCGCTAAAAAGACGTTCGCTCTTCCCTTTATCGTCCTAAACAAGGCTAGTGTGTATGCAGTCCATGGACCATGCGATCGGAACATCAATCACATGTAAAATCGATCGGCATAAAAAGTTGGTGGAAAATTCTTTAGAGTGTACCCAGCTTTATTCAGAAATTTTCATTTAGACATCGTTCACAGGTGATGCCAATATAGGACTGGCAATAAGGTCTTCGGTTAAAGTTTAATTGGAATAATCAGTTGAAGAATAAATTGAATGGCAATAATAGACATTTAAATTCACTATTGTGTCATTCTGATTAATAATATACAGTTCTCACCTCATTTTTTAAATATCTTATGGGAACCTGTTTAGTTTTAAAAAAAAAATAATTCTATTCACCATTTATCTTTTCACGTTACTCAGCTCAAGTTTTATTTACAGGACATAGGTTCAAAATGATGCAAATTCCAGATTTAGGAGAACAGTGTTCTTCATTAGGTGGGATCAAAATGTGATATACCAGCCGCAGGATGCATCTGTCTGGAACTTTAATGAGATCAACATGTTGTTATGTTAGTAATATGTTACTGAACAAGGAACTCAGAAGAGAATTTAAGGGTGAATAATACTCAAATAAAACACTTAGGGCCTCATTTAGAATTTAGAGTCGGACGCAAAGTCCATTCAGGCGCATCCTGCACATTTCCACTGACAGGCATGCACAGTAAGCAACAGTTCCCTGCAGGTCCGTCTGCTTTTCAGACGCAGTGTACACTGCGACAGCTTGCGTCTCAGTACGAGGGAAAGGGTGGAACATGGAGTTATGTAGGCGTGACCGTGAATAATTTAGATACTATGGGGGGTATTCAATTGTTAGCGAGTTTGGAAGTTCGAGCGCGTTGTCTTTTTTTTTTGCTATTTTTCCCTATTTTGGAGCGCGAAAACTTCTCCCCCAATTCTAATCTTTTTTTTTTTTTACCGAAACGGTGTTATCGCGCTCCAAGCATTTGTCAATGTAAAAGTATAGGCTGGCTGCGAACCCTTAGCGGAAAAAGCTATTCAATTGTTTTTTAACGCTCAGTGTGAAACAGGCAAATCTGCTGTTTCATCTCGGCACCTCCTTGGTCTGCTCAAAGAAAAAATTTTTTTTTGTAAGTTAATAAAAAAAGAAATTAAACTGAGAAAATAGGTGTAAAAGTTCATAAAAGTAACCTAAAAAAAGAAAAGTACTAAAAAAAGTGTCTAATAATTAATAATTTTTGGAAATTTCCCCCTTTAGAAATAACCATAGTGCTGCATCATGTATTTAAAACTTTTTTATATTTTTTTTTTTTAAGGGGGGGGTGGTTGTGCCAAAAAGTATCATGTTTTTTTATTTATATTTTAAAAGCAAAATCATTTGCTCCCCACTCTATTTATAGTTCCACAAAGCAAAATGTTAAATAAAAGCACAACACCCTCATTCCAACCACAAATCTTTATTAAAAATAATAAAACCCCAAGAAATACAGTAAACACCCTCATGTACACCATAGATTTTAATAAAAAAAAAAAATACAAAATACTCACCATGGACGAAATCCTCAGTTTTATGATGCTTTACCTACACACACTCATTTATACAAAGTCCCAACAAATATTTTTACCTTCGAAGAAAGGTCCGGCTTGCCCACTGTCCCACAAATATTTGTACCTTACAAATGTCCATGCTTGGCCAGTGTTCAAATGTTTGTAAATTTCAAAAAATGTACCTCCTTGTAAAATCTTTAATTCTGCTGTACAGGGGGGGCCATTGTTGCTTGCAGTGCTGGGGCCCTTCTTCATTGCAGTGTGGGGGCCCATTCTCTTGTGCAGTGCTGGGGCCCTTCTTGATTGCAGTGTAGGGGCCCAATCTCCTTTTTAGTGCTGGGGCCATTCTTGATTGCATTAATTTACTTTTATTTTTTAATAGTAAAATGAGTGCCTTAACCATTTCAAACTCGCTATGACCAATAATAGAGCGCGAGGGGGTGCATGCAAAAAAACAATTGAATTGAGGGGGGTTTTTTTTGAACGCGCGCTCGAACAGGAAAAAACGAGCGCGGGTTTTTTGTTTTTTTTTCGAGCGCAAAATTTTATCGCGTCTCGCAAACAATTGAATACCCCCCTATGGGCGTCTACCCGCAAAAACTACCCAAGTCGGATCAAGACACAGGTGGAACACACGTCAAAACAAGACAGAAAAAGTGCATCAGGAATTAGGTGGCGCAAGTTGTTAGCTTGCTGTGGAACTGGTCGCAGCTTGGTAGGGTATTACCAGTGGGACACAACTGGGCTTGCATGCCACTCGTAATACCCTACCAAGCTGCGGCACACTCCCACTCCTACTCTTTCATGTAAGTCTTATACCGACTCTAAATGAGGCCCTTAACCTTCATGAAAGTGGTCAGAGTTGTTTTCATAAATGGGTGAAAAGGGGCATTTGCTCTGGACCTACTAACAGTGGGCCCACCATAAACTTTCTTACAAAGTAGACTAGATATTAGAGGACTGACGAACAATTAAGTGTACTAGGAGATCCCTTGATTTAAAGAGTTCAAGATGAACCTAAAATTCCCAGGGTGATATAAAAGAATAGTAAGATCAACCTGTATTAATCCTGATCATAATGTTTACATAACCCTAATGTTAGCTATACTTCTGAATCTGGAGCCATGCCAAGTCTAGGTCCTGACTGTCGGCTTATCTCAAGGTCCGAACAGAACTCCAAAAGTTATAAAAATTTGAGACACAATCTCATAGGGAAGACGGATGCACTCTACATTTGTAATGCAATAGCAGACACTAGGATACAGTAAATAGTTACTCCTAGGAGATACCGGAGCCCGCTAATGTGATCTTTAACCTTGGTCCCCTAAAGTCTTAAAACAGCCCTGTATGCAGTATCTTTTTATACAGGTGAACGTAATTAACAGGTCTTGTATACTGACTTATATCTGTTCTCTAGTGTAAGCCTTTGCTGACTGGGGGCTGCCATGATGAAATCTCTCAGAGTGGGTGGTACTGAGCTGATGTTATTGAGCAGACAGATAAAGGAGCAGATATGCAGAGGGGGATACAGTACATATCAATATTCATGTAACGCCAGCTCTCCTGGCCCTCTGCCCGTCCCTGTCTCACCCAGGCTCCAGTCTACTGGCTCACTCCAGTCTTCCGGTTCAGGTAACAGGGGATGTTTAGGTTACTGGGAACGGGTTAGACTTCTGGGGGGCAGAACATTTTGATTATGTTGCCTGGGGTTTGTAGTCAGCCTCTTGGAAGTGTGATTAGGGTTACGATGCTAGAGACAAGTTACGGTTTGGCTACTGGGGAGGAAGGTTTTGGCTACTGGGAGAGAGGTAACGTTTTGGAGTGGGGGTTCTCAACTGGGATAAAACCGCTATCTACTTCACAGTTAAGGAATTGCTCGTGACTAAATGATTAAGTGGGCGTCCTGTCTATGTCAGTCCACTGACTGAGCTGTACCTGAGAGCTGATGGTCTGCTGGATCTTCTGTCCTTAACAAGAGGTGGTAATGGCAGACACTTCCTGTTGTCAGTGGTAACAGTGAGAGGCGGAGCCGCCTTGTGAATGAATAAAAGGGGTCAATATGCAAGCAGCCAATCAGAGCGGTTTTCCTATTCTCCAGCCAATCGAACGGAAGCATCTCTGATTGGCTATTTGTATATTGACCCCTATCATTCATTTGCATCACAGCTCCACTAGGAGCAAGTTTCCTTCTTTCATTGCCTTATGGTGTTTTAAAATTCCAATTGGATTACTTAAGAACATAAGAAAGAAGATGGATTTAGGCAACTAAAAAGTGGTAAATGAGATTTAAGTGAGTATTTATCTCATAGTTGCCAACCTTTAACGATTGGCCTCCAGGAGTCTCGATGTAGAGGTGGGCATAAGGGGGCGGAGTTCCGTGAATCGCGTCATTTTGGCTCCGCCCCATGTGACGCAATGACGCGTCATTTTAACACGGGGGCGGGCCAAAATGATGCAAATCCCGGAGAATCGCCTCATGGAGCTTCAAATCTGCCCACTTCACTAGAAAGTGGGCTGATGCGGGAGAATTGTCAGCTCTCCCGGGAGTCCGGGAGACCTACCCAGAATTCGGGAGTCTCCCGGGCATTCCGGGAGAGTTGGCAAGTATGATTTATCTCAATTAAAATAAGTTTGTGTGTTTTTCTTTTTTACTTTTGTGGAACTACATGTTCTAGTGGGCCCTGGCTGTCAGCTCATGTAGTTCCACAACCTCCAGCAGGACAGGACATGCTGGGACTTGTAGTTCAATTAAAGTACTTAACAACCTTTCACTATTACTGGCATTAACCAAGGGGTAATTATAAGACATGTTTAAATTTATCTGCACCGGAATTGGATTGATTTCAACTATGCAACCAACTATTTCTTTATACTACCATCCTTGTACTGTCTTGTCATTTGTTGGTGATCTTTTGGCTAGAAGAAGGGGTGCTCCTAAACATTAAACACAAAAACAAAACATTAAACAAAAAAATACTGTTTAAAAATGATCAAATATTTATTAGACTATTTTCTGGGAGGAAAAAAACAAAACACATTTTTTACACAAACCAGATCCCCTCTGTAGTAATATAACAATGTGATAGTTTGGTGTAATAAAGTGAAGAAAAAAATGGCGGACAGTAAGAGTTATATTAACTCTTCATATTCACTAATTTTCTTCACTTTATTACAAAAAACGATCACATTTTAATATTACCACAGAGGGATCTCTATTGTGAAAAAATTTGTTTTTTTTAGAACATAGTCTAATAAAGAATTGATAATTTTAAATAGTTTGTGGATTAGGAGTGCTTCTGTTTCAAGCATTTCAATCTTTCAGTAGTAAATTAGCCAAGGGGTGGCAGGATGAGACCCAGCGCTATTCAGCACAGTTCAGTCTGACTTGCACTGATTTTGACTTGGTCGTATCTTTGTGTGTATTATGTGCAAGTTTTCGAGTCCAGACGCATTTTTACGCCAGATGTACCGATGCGCCAGATTTAATGTTGGACGTGACTTAAGATACGTACCACTCCCAATGCAGCCTCAGAAACCTAAGTGGAGAGAAAGCAAACTTGCATTAACTATAACCTAATACAGTTCTCTTTTTGGGTTGGATATGAAATGTCGACAATGAACATGTCGACATTCAGAACGTTGACACTATAATGTTGATAGTCAGAATGTCGACATTCAAAATATAAACAAAGGTTGAAAAGTCAATAGTTACAAGTTTGACATAAAGGGTTAGATTTAAACCAGCAATACCACAGGCAAGGCCGGTTTAAATTTGACCCTTTATGTCAGTGGCGGATCCAGGGGAAGCGATCGGGGCATTCGCCCCCCCTAGCAGCAAAAAGCTAGGTCCCAGCCGCCGATTAAAACGGGAGGGGCGGGGCTAAGCGCGACCGGGGGCGGGGCTAAATGTGGGCCAGCCAATCAGAGTGGTCCCAGCCGGCGACCACAACGGGAGGGGGCGGGGCCAATCGCGGGCGGAAGGCGGGGTTAACGCAGGGCAGCCAATCAGAGCAAAGGAGTGGGCGTGATTATGCAAAATCGCCCCCCCTAAACATAAAGTCTAGATCCGCCCCTGCTTTATGTCGACCTTTTAACTATGTTGACATTCTGACCGTCAACATTATGGTGTCAACATTCTGAATGTCAACAGAATTGTGTTGAAATCCAAAGTGTTTCAGGGACTTATGCACTGACTATAGTTTGCCAATGGCGGAAGTGGTATTACCAACAGGAGCGTTCTTATACTATATCAGTGCGTTTTTATAGATATCGGCATATTTTTACATGTTATATTTATTTAGATGTAATAAACTGTTTTTTATTATAAGAACCAATCCTTTAGTTCTATCTGGATTTTGTAGAGTGATTATAACAGTTTATGCACCTATCCCTACTCTCTACAGCGCTGTGCTTCTATGTATTTTTCCTGCTGTTTCGGTGTAGGGTTTGCAATTGGCCCTGAATTAGCTGCAGTGAGAAGTGGATAAAACAACTTTCATGATATGAACATTTTTATTATCCCATGAATGTATGGATTAAATGTGGGTATATTTAGACTATTGTTATAGTATATTTCCTTTATCGTGAGCGCTGGACTGTGCCCTTTGGTGGGTATAAGGATAAATATTACTTGTTGAATATTATGTGGGAAAGATCTGGGATCTTATCAGTGTTTTTGCTTCTCCATTCTAGTGAGGAGGACCCACTCGTCCACCGTGTCGATGAATGTTCCTATGCTGTGAGCAATCAAAATACTACATAATATGATGATGATGATCATAACCACTAATTCCGCAGCGCTGTACAGAGAACTCAGCACGGTGGCTGAAGTGGTCAACACTTCTGCCTCACAGCACTGGGGTCATGAGTTTGATTCCCGACCATGGCCTTATCTGTGTGGAGTTTGTATGTTCTCCCCGTGTTTGCGTGGGTTTCCTCCGGGTGCTCCAGTTTCCTCCCACATTCCAAAAACATACTGGTAGGTTAATTGGCTGCTATCAAATTGCCCCTAGTCTATTTTCCTGACTCTCTGTGTATGTTATGGAATTTAGACTGTAAGCTCCAATGGGGCAGGGACTGATGTGAGTGAGTTCTTCATGAATAAAGTAAATAAATGATTCAGCAGATAGAGGAACTACGGGCTCATATTGTGGCAGCAGTAACCTAACAAATCAACTGTATTGTGTCCAGGAGACTGCTAGCAAGATATGAAGCCCTTCTGTTATGAAACGAGGAGTTAACTTTGCACCACTATGGATGCAACTTATTTCTCACAAAGTGCTGACTGTGATGTTACTTTGATTTTACTTTTTATCCCCTTTGTTCCCACTAGATCCCCAAGTGAGGTAAGAGGTGTTTAAATGAAGGTTATGCCGCCGAGATTCAATCTCCTTCAGATATCCCCACTGATGTTTTAAACCGTTGCATTTATTATGTATATGTTTTAACCACGGTTTGTGTTATGGATGTACACATTGTGTTGTTATATATATAATTCATGTATGTACCAGGTCTGCAAAACAGTGATAGTCTGCTGTCCAGAACTGTAGAGGATAAATCTCTGAGACAATGCCTCTTCTAATTACATCTCCGGTGAATAGGTTCCTTTTTGTTTGAGTTCCAAGAACAATGTCATTGCTAATTACATCAACAGAGATTAGGCTCCATTGTGTGAACCTGATATCTTCACACATCATGGAGCCATTGGGGGTCTGAATCAGAGATAGGCAGCGCCTCATACAATCCAACCATGAGAGGTAAGTACTTACAATTGAAAAGTCAGAAGAAAAGTGCCACCTTGAAGGAGGAGAACCAGAGACTGGCGATGTCAGGATACCAGAGAAAGACTGGAGGGTAAATGCATCAAGCTGAGAGTTTCCGACGGGTTTGAAAATTGGAGATGTTGCCTATAGCAACCAGATTCTAGCTGTCATTTTGTACAATGTACTAAATAAATGACAGCTAGAATCTGATTGGTTGCTATAGGCAACATTTCCAGTTTTCAAACCCGCTGGAAACTCTCAGCTTGATACATTTACCCTGGGGTGTTTGTGAGCAGAATGTCAGGACTGGTGTCATTCCGATGTTACATGAGAGGATCACGAAACCCTGATTCATTCTTGATATAGCACGGACATACACATAATAATATTGATGTGTATGTCCGTGCTAAATGTGTTCCATTTGCTCTAGTATGACCATGTTATCTATTGCATAATGTGCTCTATCGCTGTCGGTTCTTTTTAGTTAATAGACATAAGCAATAAATGTAAGCATTATATGGACATTTGCCTGGGTGTGAGGCTACGTTCCCATGTCCATGGTACTGACTGTGGGTCACAGGCTGAGGGTAGCCCTGTAAGTGCTGATCTGGTGCTGGAGTAACTCCGGGTACAATCTCCAGTTGGCCAGGGTAAATAGCCTGTGGGTGACCCAGCATCCTAACACCGCCAAACTCTGCTGTCTAAAGCTGGCTACACCAGGCCAATCCTGCCTACCAAATCTAAGTGCCAAATGCCAGTATCACAGTCCAACCTGGCCACACACATGGGTCAATGGTAGCCATCGGGCATTACTATCCTCATTTTGGGACCACGCACACTGCAATATCTGACCACTTGCCCAGTATTGTCAATGATATCTGTAGCCAGTTTTAGGCACTTTGACAAAGGTGTAATCAGTTTGACAGATAAAGTGTAGAAGGCAGCAGTCACAATGATGGATGGATGGATGGAAGGATGCACTGACCATAAAATAACAAGAAGATGCACAAAGACACAAACTACAGGTGGGCAGAGGATGTAGCATCAGAGAGCAGGAGCAGACAGTGTGATGGTTTTGCTCTACAGGAGAGCAGATAGTCATAACCATATTTATTTTGCAGGAGGAAGCAGCTGCCCGATCATCATGGGTCCCTTGTGTTTGTCCTAAGACCAAAATCTGAAGAGCCCTTTTCAGTTGTTTTCTATTTTTTGGGGTTCTGATAACAAAAAATACTTCATCCAGTTAGGTGCAGCATTGAGAGCCAAAGACAGGAACAAGAGGGAACTAGGTGATAAGGAGACAACTAAGGACTTCCATCACTTGTTTTTTAATCACACTTTAGTAAAAAATATACAGAATGAAAAATATATATTTATATTGATAGATTGGTCAAGAAAAGATCTTGGAACATTCATGGCACATTAACCTAAAGTGAAAGACTAAAGTCTCCCCGTGCATGAGAAGCAACCCCACTGGTACCAGAGAGCTTTTCGTGCTCATTATCTCTGCACAGTCGTCCATACTTCCACAGAGAATATAGATGGACTTTGCCCATCACTTCCAAGATATGAGGAGAAAAGCGGATCTTTGATTCAAGTTATAGGGAGGGACCTGGGAGATATCAGCCTGTTTGCTATGCAGGAATAGAAAGGGGTTGTCCAAAGCTGATGGGGGTGAGACTTAATTCAATTACCTTACCTCTCATTCTCTCCTTCTCAACTGCTAGAGCAGGGAGAAAGGGATTGATGAATATTATTTGAGCACAACTTTTTTCCAATAGAATTAAGAGGCTCAGACGCCTCTCAGATTCAGACCTTCAAAAAGGTCATTAAATCTTACAAGCCCCCTTATTGATTTGGGTAGGTCTACCACTAAGTACTCCAGCCGAGAAGAGAAAAGTGTAAGGGAAAAATGGGTGAGAAACAGGGTTTAGTATTCAAGAGTCTACCAGTTGTATGTTTTGTTTGTGGGTCTAAGGTGGACATGTCATGCACGTGAAAAAAACAAACTGGCGCCTCAGCATATAAATAAAGATTGTCTAGTTTATCATATAAGTCTTTAATAAAAATAAGACCAAGTCTCCCAGATCTCTCAAAGCTTATGATAGTCCACAGGAGTTGAGGCAGTAAGGCATGTCTATGGCGTAAAACACAAATATACAGTACACTGCATAATTTCTTCCAGGATGAAGAACCACAAAATAAACTATGCCCTTATATGTGATTTTACATGGAATTATCTTCCTGGATATAACCAATTGATCTTTAGTTTAAAGAAACCCATAAAAAAAAGAATACATACAAGACATTTCCATTCCTCGCCACAAATCAATGACCATCTTTATTTGAAAACTTCTAGATCGACTGCTGAATTCCACCCTTATTTTTGCACCAGTGTCAGAGAAGGCAGCAATGGGGAGGAAACAGATAATTAGGCACATTACTAAATACATTTTGGAATATCTGTATAGAATGATATACAGGCGCATTTAATGTATCGTAGATGTCACATTTAGCACTATCAAACAGTACCCGAATAACTAAGTTTTATATGAACTCCTAAAAAGCCGTGAGGCCCTGTAGGAACTTTGCGTGATGTGATTCTTCGCCTGAAACTGGATTTTATTAACAGAAACATCCTGCAGAGACATTGTGTCTGACTCATGTTCGGATGTACGTCTGTATGCATGCCGTATCTTGCGTGAACAAGTTCTGCGCATACTCAGAGACAGACTCTACGTCAATGAACGCAATTGCATGTATATAATGTCTGTACACAAATGACACTTACAACAGTCTATGACTTGAGAGGTGGAACGGGGGAGGGACAGGGTGGACTAACGTAGGCCATGTACAATAAGGGCATGCCGACGGTGTGCCAACGCAAATGCTTTCACTCGTATCACTTGCACCAGTTAGAGAGCAGGTGTAGGTGCTGACTGATAGTGATTACTGGCGCGGCAAAGTCTTTGTTTAAAAATGCACATGTATGTGTGCCACTAGCTAGCACAGAACATGTGTACTGTATGTAAGATAAACTATAAAAGCATTGCATGTACAGTATGTATTAAAACATATTTATTCATGTATTTAATGTTTAAAAAAAATATATTGTTGTTCATTTATTTTAATTTATAAATTTTTTTGGATGCATTCTGATGTGACCTTATATTGTATAGATGCATGTGTGTATACTGCTCTTTGTTGTGCGTATCTACAGAAGACAAGCACAACGTAATTATACCCAGATTCACATGGAAACGTATCTTGAGATCCGCTTGTATTTGAATACGGTTGGACCAACGCACAAGTTATGCGCTCTTTTTCTAACCGCATGTTGCATGCAAATTGCGTCCGAACATGAATTAGGCCAATTGTGTGAGATTCCAACGGAACCTCGCAGTTAATTGAATGGACCCCATAGAGATAGGTCCACAATACGTTTTTGTGTGAAGTACATTTTGTGTTATATAAACAATGGGTTTAGAAGACAGATAATATGTAAGATCTACATACTTAAATTTCACGACTCATGAAATTGCGAATGTCATGTTTGGGCTGCGAGAAAACCGTAGATTGGCATCAAAAGCTTTAACAGATAAAGAGGTTTATTTAATAAAATATTGCAATGTGCAAGGATTTGCTGTAGCCCATAGCAACAAACCATTTTCTAAACAACAGTAGAGCAATCACAGCTGCAACCATATTTTGTTACTATGGGGTTACACAGAGCCGTAACTTAGAGTACTAGTGCCTGGGACGAGAAAGACAAATGCTGCCCCCTAGCACTCAATTTTAACCAAATGAACCTAAAATATTCCTAAATTGCGGCCCCCTTCAGCGTTGCGCCCTGGGCGATCGCCCTGGTCGCACAGCCCTAGTTACGGCCCTGGGGTTACACATTGACGCACACTGCACCATGGTATTAAATAAACCCCTAAAATAACATATTTGTGCTCAGTAATTAACACTCCATATAGGGGCAACATTTGCACAAAACCCCAACAGTTAGAAAGTGAAAGCAGGTATCTGATTGGTTGTTGTTATTAGTGCCCGTTTTGCACATATATACAATGTTTATATAAAAAAAAGCCCTTTTATTTTAAATAAAAGTGTAATAAGCCCTTTCCTGACAGTAGAAAATACGTCACTGTTTATTTACCAATAATCCATTGCACTGTATTTTTTTTTAGCAACTAAATCACATTTTATTGACATATTGGTTGCATTGAGTAGTGTCCTCTTGTATTATTCCAATTTTTGTTATTCCCCATTGCAGACTTTTACTTCAGCAAGTCCACCATTTCTAAAGAGTTCTCTTCTTAAAGGTGGCCGCACCTTCAGATAACTTGAATTTATTGCATTGTACGTGCTCACCTGCAACTTTGACTAAATACATTGTTTTACCATATTTATCATATTTTCCTTTACCAAAGCCTTTATGTAACTTAGGCAGAGTTTTTAACTGAACTTTGACAGGACATAATACTGCTTTGTGGATAAAATTGTATTCAATACACAGATCTATGTTGTAACATGGGGCAACACAAATAACACAACTCTGCCTAGGTCAGTGATGACAACAGGAGGCGCGGGCCCCATTTGGCCCTCCAGGGCTTCACATGTGGCCCATGCTGATCAGTGAAATCCTCTCTTAGGTACCCTCTCTAGTTATTCTGTATGAGATCAGCACAGTCTACGTAGCATGTTAGTCCATAATCGGTGATGTCTTCTTACCGGCTTGACCAGGGTTTCCCATAGGTTACCCTACTGCTTGGGCTGTGTGAGTACTTTTATATGCTGTACTCATAATGTGATATAATCATACTAGCCTAGTCGGGACGTCTGGGAGACTCCTGGATCCCGCCTCCTCCCGCTGTAAAGAGGGTGGGGCAGAACCTTGATGACGCGTTTCGCCAAAAAACGTATGGATATAATGGTTCTCTGCAAAGGAAATGTGCAAAAAGCCATGTGTGGGGCCCTTATGGGTCACATTCAAAGTCTCTGAAAAGTATGATGTTGCCCACCGCCAATGATGTAAAGGCATTGATAGAAAACACAGAAGTAAGCCAATAATATAAAGCTAAATATTTAGTATAAGCTGCAAGAGTGCATGTAAAAAACAGTAGACTAAAGTTGTCTAAAGGTAGAAAATCCCTTTAAATTTGACCAAAATACTATAAACCAGCTGAGAAAATATTCCCTCTGAGAATGTAACAAGGTAGATCTCCAGGTCACCTCCTTTGAAGACCACTTCTCTTAAAGTAAGCTACTGTACAAACAAATAACAATAATATTATTTAACAATAAATTCAAAAGTCAAAAATAGATACTCTTTACATTATCAGTGCATCGTTTTATACAATGGAAAACATATAAAATAATTTTTTGTCCCAGCTGATTAATGGTGGTTTGTTTTATCTGTTCGTAGGTTCTTGGACACAGTTCTTTGTTTGTAGTCCTCTCCAGAACCAAAGTCCATTGTGTCGTGGTGGTTAGAAAATTCCTGAGGTAACGGAAACTCTTCGGCGGAGGAATGTGATCTGCGCCCAAACACTTTGTCCTGTAGTTCCGCAATGTCGTTCCGGATGTCGGCCATCATTAATAACAGGAAGTCGAAGGATCCTGGGGGCCCCTGCAAAGGCACACAGACAGCTTTAAATTAATATTGTTTTACATTGGTTATGTGGAGGTTCCTGTTTTATATCTGATACAATAATATTAATACGCATAAAGCATACTATGACTTGTGGACCAAGACAATAGTGGGACCTAGTGCATAAAACTGCTTAAACAAATACTGTTCCTGCAATGACCTCACCCACCATACAAGCATTGTCCTCCCACATGTTATACCAGCAGTTTCCTCCAACACGTTATACCAGCAGTGTCCTCCCTCACGTTATACCAGCAGTGTCCTCTCCAACATGTTATACCAGCAGTGTCCTCCAACACGTTATACCAGCAGTGTCCTCCCTCACGTTATACCAGCAGTGTCCTCTCCAACATGTTATACCAGCAGTGTCCTCCAACACGTTATACTAGCAGTGCCCTCCAACACGTTATACCAAGAGTGTCCTCCCACACATTATACCAGCAGTGTCCTCCCACGCGTTATACCAGCAGTGTCCTCCCTCACATTATACCAGCAGTGTCCTCCCTCACATTATACCAGCAGTGTCCTCCAACACGTTATACCAGCACTGTCCTCCCACACGTTATACCAGCAGTGTCCTCCAACACGCTATACCAAGAGTGTCCTCCCTCACGTTATACCAGCAGTGTCCTCCAGCACGCTATACCAGCAGTGCCCTCCCTCACGTTATACCAGCAGTGTCCTCCAGCACGTTATACCAGCAGTGTCCTCCCACACGTTACACCAGCAGTGTCCTCCCAAACGTTACAGCAGCAGTGTCCTCCCACACGTTATACCAGCAGTGTCCTCCCACACGTTACAGCAGCAGTGTCCTCCCACACGTTATACCAGCAGTGTCCTCCAACACGTTATACCAGCAGTGTCCCCTCCAACACGTTATACCAGCAGTGTCCTCCAACACGTTATACCAGCAGTGTTCTCCCACACGTTATACCAGCAGTGTCCTCCCTCACGTTATACCAGCAGTGTTCCCCCACACGTTATAGCAGCACTGTCCTCCCGCACGTTATACCAACAGTGTCCCCTCCCATACGTTATACCAGCACTGTCCTCCCGCACGTTATACCAACAGTGTCCCCTCCCATACGTTATACCAGCACTGTCCTCCCGCACGTTATACCAACAGTGTCCCCTCCCATACGTTATACCAGCAGTGTCCTCCCACATGTTATGCCAGCAATGACGTTACACATTATACCAGCAGTTACTTCTAGTACATTATACCAGCAGTGTTCTCCATAAGATTATACCGGCAAGAATATCCCAAACACAGTATCACACCATATGTAGCAAGGATTTCATTATACCAGCTGTGACCCTTAGACATTCCATGCTACCCATAGTTTTACCAAAACTCAGACTTCTTAAATAGATGGTGATGTCTTTACAGCTTTTTATACGACTCCCTCTCTTGGATGTTCTTAAAGACTTTGTATAGGCAGCTGAGAGACCCTTAAACTATGGACCCTTAAACTTGGATGTCCTCACGCTTTCTCAAAATCAACATTGCCAAAACAGAGCTCATTTTCTTCCCTCCTTCCTGATCTTTATCTCATCTTGATCTCTCTATCTCTGGTAACAACACTACATTCTCTTCAGTTTCCCAACTCCGCTGCCTCTTCGTCACCCTTGACTCTACCCTCTTCTTTACCCCCAACATTCAATCTCTTACCCAATCCTGTCGCTTCCAACTCCGCAACATGGCCCACATCTGGCCCTTCCCATCTCAGGATGCTACGAAAACCAACATCCATGCACTCATTATTTCCCGTATTAATTACTGAAACTTGCTCCTCACCAGCCTCCCCCTCTCAGGTCTATACTCAACGCGGCTGCAAGACTCAGCTTCCTCTCCCCCAGTTCCTCTTCTGCCTCCCCTCTCTTCCTTGCCTTACACTGGCTCCCCTTCCCCTACAGAATTCTTTTCAAACTACCCAACCTCACCTACAATGCCCTCTCCCAGTCCACTGACCCATACATCTCTAACCTTCTCTCCATTCACACTCCATCCCGTTCCCTGCAAACGGCCATTGACCATCGCCTCTCCTCCACTCTGATCACCTCACCCCTCTCCAGAAATCAAAATTTTTCCCAGGATGCCCCCCTTCACTTGAACGACCTCCAATGCTCCATATGACTGTCCCCTAATGTGCGCACCTTCAAACGAGCACTTAAAACTCATCTTTTCCTCAAAACCTACCACCCATCCACCTAAACCTTCATTCCTTGCTTGATCTCCCCACCGCTCTGCCCCTGTCCCCCTCTGACTCCCCATTGTGCATCCTGTCTCTTTGCTCTCCCTTTAGGATATAAGCTCTTACCAGCAGGGTCTTCTTCCCTCCTGTCTCTCTACCTATTCTTCTACTCCAACTCCACTGTGCTAGCTATGTTTGGAGCTATTGAAGTAATGGTATTTTTGTTCACTTTTCTGTACTGATTTACCCTGTATGGTCCACTGTCTGTTTTCTGTACAGAACTGCGGAAATCTTTTGGCACCTTATAAATAAAGATTAATAATAATAATAATAATAACTAGGGGGAGGGTTAGCTTTTCAGCCAAGTGAGTCGTATGACTGTACGTGAGCTGGAGAAGGCATGTATATGATTGGTTGCATGTGTCCAATCATATTGTGCCCTTTTGCCCCAGAACTATCCCCCTCTTTCAAATGTCTCCTATGCTGATTGTTGTCAGATATGGCGAGATTCCGTCCTTACATTCTATGAACATCGAAGGAGCCTAAACAGTTTTTTTTAAATTAATACAGGAAGATTTTTTATTATTATTATATTACTTCTGGAACGTGGACAAGGATTGAAACAGTTCGTAAATTCTACCTTACCATTATCCTTTGAATTGTACCATTATTCAGCTTCTCCTTATAATTGTATTTTTTTTATTCATTGGGCTGTAATTTGTTAATAAAAAACATATTGTACGCGAACATTTGTGCTTTATGGGGTGTTTCAAAACAGCATGATAAACCCGAGAGATAAACGTGAGCAACAATCCGGGAGAAATCTGCGGAGTGGTAGTAATAAAACCACAATGTAGATTTAATAGGAAACTCAAAGTTCCATCATAAAAATTATATCTCATAAATAATAAGCTGAATTGTCTTTTCTTTCAGAAAAAAAAATATATGTTAGGTAAAATATAGTTTCACCTTATTCTATAATGTTCCTAATTTCCTCCTCCATATTTCTTTTCAGCCCATGTGTTAAATCTGTATTTTGCCTTATATCTGCGTTGTGTTTATGGTTTAGGTGAACAAAAAAAAATTAGCCAAATCTTTTTTAACATCATGGGGTGGTTGGAAAATTAACAGTTGTATATGGTTGTCTCTGCAGGTCTTGTGTGGACACATCCTACGTGTGCGCATGCGCAGTGATGAATATGAACATTTACAACGCGCAAACAAATGTCCTCGAAGTAAAGGATTAAAAACAAATCCACTTTCGTGGGTCTAATCCTCGTCCGTAAAGAGAAAACACAATAGGTGTTCTGACCCTAGTAAAACGCACATAAAATAATAAAAATGCACAAAAAAAACAGTTCTCTGTGGTTCCTGTGACTTCCTGACCTATACTTCAGTTATACATGATGATTGTTTTGCTTACCCATATTCAACGCTAAGCTGAAATCATAACTATCTGATCACAGGAATATATTCAGCCAATGCTCACCTTTTATGTCCTGAATTAATGGACCAGCTCTTTAAAACAATGCACGTAAAGCCATCTTTTTTATCTGTATATCTCCCATTTCCTAATTAGACTGCAACGTCTTTGTTGTCAAGATTGATTTAGGCTGGGTACACACTACAGTGCTTTCAGCCGACTATCGGGCCAATCACACGATAAACGCCCGTTTGCCCCGATATCGAATTAGTGTGTGCGACAATGAACGATTATCATTCCAAAGCTCATCGTATCATTTCATTTGATTTTTAAACCGGACTAAATATCTTGTTCAACGACGGAACGATGTTGTTCCAATCCTGAAATGTGTATGCACTCCGGACCGGCAGTGTCCAAAGATCTCTATGTAGTGTGCAGAGTCTCGATCTTTTCAGGCGATGGTTATGACAGATGAAGAGCACAGATCTGAATGTAAATCTTGTAAAACATGTATAGTGTGTACACATGAATCGGCATGTTGATCAGGACTTTTTTTTTTTCAATCATTAGTAAAATCGTTAAAGATATTGCATCAGGAAAAATTTTGTATAGTGTGTACCCAGTCTTACCTTCTGTGCCACCCTATGCATCTCCCAAAATTCCATAAGTCTACATGATAGCAAGCCCTACTGCATCCCATCTGTTAATATAAATACACTTAAATGATCCATGCATAAAAATAATGAAATAAATAAAAAAAATTATATTGATGTGAGCAGAGTTCTGCCCCTGAACCTCTTCCGCCCTAAGCTAGGGTCTACGCAGTCTTACCACAAATTCAGGCTTATTCATTGTACCCTATATCTTCATGACACATTCATAGCTACTTAACTAATGGCACTTATGGTAGAATTTACAGTATTTTAGTTGCGCATAACTATTACAATGACATTTTAAAAAAGAGAAATAACTGCAAGAAGATATCTATGTCCCTGAATTTCCCACGAAACATGACCATGGACAAAACCAATGCTGTGATATGTGGACAGGGCCGGATTAAGGGAATGGAGGCCCCTGGGCTAAGGGCGCCTCCATTCCCCCGTGAGGCCCCCAATGTGAGCCACCCGCCGCCCCCCCCCGTACCCCTTGAGGCCCCCCCTCAAGCGCTTACCTGTCACTGTAGTCCTCCGTCCCCGGCGCGCTGTAAGCTCCTTACTGAGGAGATCTCGCGAGAGTTCACTCGCAAGATCTCCTCAGTAAGCAGATTACTGAGCGCCGGGGACGGAGGACTGGACTGACAGTGCTCAGCAGCATTGATCGGGCTGGGGGCGCCCCCGCCCCCGGACCGATCAATAATGCTGCTGAGGACTTTGAAGGGCCCCCTGGATGCCCGAGGCCCCTGGGCTATAGCCCAGTTAGACCTCGGGTTAATCCGGCACTGTATGTGGAGGTCAGAAAATAGCACTTAGAACTCACCGGGAGACCCCTGGGTCCTTGAGCTCCTCTGTCACCCTAGAAAAAATAAAATAATGAATTGTTTAGTATACAGTAACGTCTGTGCGTTCTTCTTATCTTCTTAGATGCAATTATCACACTCTAAAAAATAAAAAAATAAATATATGAATTGTGCAATTTGACACTTTTTCAGTGCAAAAATGATCTTAAAAAAAGAAAAAAAAGAAAAGAGAACTTGCTGTTTATAATTCCCATCATTCCGTTAGCTTCTTTCTACTCTCTCATAAACAGTTATAAATGAAGTGTTCAATAACACTCAATGTCATTCAGCAAGATGCAACTGAGAGGACTTAGGTCACTGACATTAGGACACTGGTCTAGATTGGGTCTAGAATTTAGAAATAGACCCAAAGATCAAAAATAGTCAATATAATAAGGTCCACTCATCATATGACAGAAGAATGTCACTGTCAGAAGATGAAGCCTATCAGCCTGTGTGACGCCGGGGGTGAGCTCCGAACAATCACGATTCATGTGGCCACATCGGACATAGAGCTAGCCGTTCTGGACAGGAAGTAGGACTGCAGTGTTGTGTGGCCGACCTAATTAAGCATTTTTCTGTTGATCTGCTGCCGTTAGAAATGTTCTAACCCAGGTCATAGACCTTTGATGGCCTTTCCTTAAATCTGGCACAGGAGGCAGAATAAAACTAAAATAGTAATTTGGCACACGTACCTTTAATCCATCCTTCCCTGGTGCTCCTGATGGGCCCTACATGACAAACCAGATTATTTTAGGACAAAGCATTCTCAAAACTGCAAAGACTACAACATAATTAAAGGACCACTGAGCTCCAAAATTGACATTTTCAGATATGAACCATGAAGCTCTGTTAAATAAGTAAAGTATAACCCCCAATCGGAGACAGCTGAAGCTCCTCCCACATCTCTGGGACATCACTGGCTCTCCCCCCGTGTGTGAATCTACCAATCCACACAGTGCATTTCTGCAAAGCAAGTCTGCCCAGCTGTCAGTCAAACCCTGTCTGCAAAGTTACAGAAGCCCCTTCCTCCTAACACAGTTATATTCTTCATGTATATTTCAAGCTTTAGCTTTACTTGCAGTTTAAATCCCAGCACAATACTAACCACAGGTCCTCTCCGTCCTTGTTTGATATAAGATATCTCAGGAGATGGTCCCATTGGTCCCATGAATCCTCGGGGCCCTGGTGGTCCAGGGGGCCCAGGCAGACCAGGATGTCCGGCACTTCCTTTGGGTCCAGGTAATCCTTTAAGTAAAGAAAATCAAGATATGATCGGGTTAAAAAAACAATAACAATTAGACTACTAATATAATGCTAGACTATGTAGAGTTAGTGCTTTTACTTCTTCAGAAGTAATTATAAGTTTGTTAAAGATGATAATGTTTTACGCATGGAAAGATGGGTTGGAGTAGGCATTTTTTAAAGAACTGCATTATTGCCTTTGGTGAGGAACTAGCACTGTACCTGCAATTACCAAGCACCAGGAACTGGCTCTTTGCCTGAGGATAGCACAGTAGATGTATCCTACAACTGCCAGAGCCTAGGAACTAGCACTGTACCTGCAATTACCAACCACCAGGAACTGTCACTCTGCCTGAGGTTAGCACAGTAGATGTATCCTACAACTGCCAGAGCCTAGGAACTAGCACTGTACCTGCAACTACCAAGCACCGGGAACTGTCACTCTGCCTGAGGTTAGCACAGTAGATGTATCCACCAACTCCCAGAACCTAGGAACTAGCACTGTACCTGCAATTACCAACCACCAGGAACTGTCACTCTACCTGAGGTTAGCACAGTAGATGTATCCACCAACTCCCAGAACTTGGGACTAGTACTGTACCTGCAATTACCAAGCACCAGGAACTGGCACTCTGCCTGATGTTAGCACAGTACATGTATCCACCAACTCCCAGAACTTGGGACTAGCACTGTACCTGCAATTACCAAGCACCAGGAACTGTCACTCTGCCTGAGGTTACACAGTACATGTATCCACCAACTCCCAGAACCTAGGGACTAGCACTGTACCTGCAACTATCAAGCACCAGAAACTGTCACTCTGCCTGAGGTTAGCACAGTACATGTATCCACCAACTGCCAGAACCTAGGGACTAGCACTGTACCTGCAACTATCAAGCACCAGGAACTGTCACTCTGCCTGAGGTTAGCACAGTACATGTATCCACCAACTCCCAGAACCTAGGAACTAGCACTGTACCTGCAATTACCAACCACCAGGAACTGTCACTCTACCTGAGGTTAGCACAGTAGATGTATCCACCAACTCCCAGAACTTGGGACTAGTACTGTACCTGCAATTACCAAGCACCAGGAACTGGCACTCTGCCTGATGTTAGCACAGTACATGTATCCACCAACTCCCAGAACTTGGGACTAGCACTGTACCTGCAATTACCAAGCACCAGGAACTGTCACTCTGCCTGAGGTTACACAGTACATGTATCCACCAACTCCCAGAACCTAGGAACTAGCACTGTACCTGCAATTACCAAGCACCAGGAACTGTCACTCTACCTGAGGATAGCACAGTAGATGTATCCTACAACTGCCAGAGCCTAGGAACTAGCACTGTACCTGCAACTACCAACCACCAGGAACTGTCACTCTACCTGAGGTTAGCACAGTAGATGTATCCACCAACTCCCAGAACTTGGGACTAGTACTGTACCTGCAATTACCAAGCACCAGGAACTGGCACTCTGCCTGATGTTAGCACAGTACATGTATCCACCAACTCCCAGAACTTGGGACTAGCACTGTACCTGCAATTACCAAGCACCAGGAACTGTCACTCTGCCTGAGGTTACACAGTACATGTATCCACCAACTCCCAGAACTTGGGACTAGCACTGTACCTGCAACTACCAAGCACCAGAAACTGTCACTCTGCCTGAGGTTAGCACAGTACATGTATCCACCAACTGCCAGAACCTAGCAAATAGCACTGTACCTGTATTTACCAACCACCTGGTGCCAAGAATTAGCACAGTGGCTGTATCCCTGATCATGTCTCTCCACCAATAGTAGTAATAATATCGCGTGAATAATGGTTATTCATATGATTATTACAACAGCACCTGCACTGTGTTTACCAGTTTATGTATACCTGACGGAAATGTAATATAGACGTAAGGCTATGTGTTTGTACACAGGGCAGAAGCAGTATTACACTATTTGTACACATTAGTAATTAATAAAAATACATTTTAATATCTTGTTATGTCGTGCACAAATAGGGTAATGCATTGAAAAACACAAGAGAGAATACTGTTTCATTAATGAAGGTGAAAGTCACATTTACCATATCAAAAAAATAAATACTTCTAACTGCTTTACATCTGTTGTTTATCCCTTTAAATGAAATGGGAATGGTCTTTCCTGCAACAGTCAGTATGGAAAAGATAATTAAGTAATACGAGTAGACGGCTACGACTTGATACAAAATAACTGCAACATTAATGTTTCATTGATATCAGCTGGTGAGGTGAACGAGCAGAAGCAGCTACATTGTACTACTGATCATTATTATCGTTACCTATATCTAGGGACCCCTATCCTTTTTACTGGGACCACTGGGTGGCTAATGGTCCCAATCTTGAGGGCAGCACAATGGCTAAGTGGTTAGCACTTCTGCCTTACAGCACTGAGGTCATGAGTTAAATTCTCGACCATGGCCTTATCTTTGTGGAGTTTGTATGTTCTCCCCGTGTTTGCGTGGGTTTCCTCCGGGTGCTCCGGTTTCCTCCCACACTCCAAAAACATACTGATAGGCTAATTGGCTGCTAACAAAATTTACCCTAGTCTGTGTCTGCCTGTGTGTGTGTGTGTGTGTGTGTGTCTGTGTGTGTTAGGGAATTTACACTGTAAGTCACATTGGGGCAGGGACCTATGTGAGTGAGTTTTCTATACAGCGCTGCGGAATTAGTGGCGCTATATAAATAAATGGTGATGATGATAATGATGAACCAAGACCCCAGGGGGATCAGGAAGTGCCCCATCCCTCATTGTAGACAATGAATTGAGAGCACTTTGCCTGGTGTCTTGTTTTCACTACAACAGGGATCTGTAGGTACTTACAAGAGTGTTAGCGCCTAGCAGGACTTGCCTTGTTTGAATGACAAAATAGGTTTGAGAAATGATTGTATGTGGGAATTATGTAGATCCTCGTGAGCAGCAAGAGGTGAATTGGAACAGATCCATTGAGCAATACAATTGGGGATATCTAGGCAACACGGAGGTGCCTGGGAAGGACCTAGAGTCCATCTGAGGAACAAGCAGTGGTTAGAGAGCTGGGAACCTTCATGAGTCCATGCGGGGAACACTGAGGTCCATGGAAAGATTTCTAAATTCCATAGGAGGAAGTATGTAGGGGTTACATGCAAGAAATCCCAAGGCCCACACCAACAATGTGGATCACCATTCCAGCTCTGTTCTGGCAGGAGAGGTTAGCTGAAGGTGTGGAATCTACTGCAGTGATCTCAATGTATTGTTACCTGGGGGTCCTTGTGCACCTGGTAAACCAGCCGGCCCTTGAACATACATGGTAGAAGCTAACACCTTGTCGGCTGTGATCTGTTTGCTGGATTCAGAAACGCTGTTCGGTAACAATGCCAGCTGCAGTAAGAGAAAATATGTTCTTAGTAAAAATGTAACGATAAAACAAACAAAACACATCAATTAATAATAGTAATATATAACAGCAAAATAGGTTACTTGTATCTGACATATTACATGCAGATACCTTCATCAAAGTCACGTCAGGAGCAAACTTGGTTAGTGCATGATTGCTGGCAATGTAACGATGATACTGCGGATGTTTCCTAAGCACTTGTAGCAAGAACATGATCATTGTGAATGTTTTCTAATTGCATATAAGCAGAAATATATAATTGCACCAAAAATATCCACTTTACCTGCAATAACTGTGCTCACTCAATAATCAAGACACCATTACCAGCCTACCTCTGGGTGGCAAGGAATAAATAAGTACTGTGATGGAAGACATCATACTGCGAGGACGAGTGCCAGGCACGAGGAGGAGAAGATGGATTAGTGTGGCAAGCGTTTGATCTCCAGTCGTGTACTACAGTCTGTCTTGTCCTGATTATCGTTCAATAATCGGAACCCTGACAGAGCCGGTTAAATTCGACTTGGTCGTGTGTTTCGTGCCCTATCACCGCCCACCTTGTGGCAGGTAAGTGCTCTCAGGGAGAATTGCCCACTTTCTCTGTAGAATGGGAGGTCTCCCCCTAATTCCGGAGTTTCCTGAACATTCCTGGAGATTAGGCAACAATGATCAGTTGTCAGCATTTTGCTGACAACTGCAATTCCATCAATAAGACTGCATTATGTACAGAGGTTTGTGTGTGTTAGCTGTAGTTGATGTCATTATTTTGTCATATTTATACATAATTATGCTTGTGTATTTCTGATAATTAACATTTTTTACACTGACTAGATGGGACACAGATTGTTTTCATTCATTTTCATTGTATATGTCACAAAGGGAACAATGTATTGTGATATATATACACACATATAGAATGAGAGAGAGAGAGGCATTTTTTATTTATATTTTCAATTATGTTGTTTTTGTTAATAAAATAAATCCATTATATTTATAATTTTAGTGTATATGGTGGATATATTCTTTTTTTGGGTGTATCTTAGAGATTAAAACAGGGAATAATAATATTAAAAGCTACACTGCCCCTGATGATAGGGAAAAAATGCTCCCTTGCTGAATCACTATGATTGTGCTGCTGTTAAAGACAACTGTAGAGTCACTTTCAAAGTAACACTAAAAGTACAGGCAGCGCCGTAAAAATAGTGGTGACAATATATCTAGTATATCACGTGAGAGCCAATTCTCTATACAGTGTGACACTTGTATATAAAGGAATAACAAACACAAAATCAGTTTGATACTTTTTATATACAATTTTAATATTGATATAATAGATATATTTACACTATATTACCGATGCTGTGCATACTTTTTACTGCCTCTGATGACCACCAGGGGGCGATGCAGGACACGTCTGTTCAAACTATATGTAATAATTTCGTAGACTTTACTGAGTCATGAATACCACACTTGTGTGTGTGTCTTACATTTACTGTGCTTATATCACTTGATAAATAGTAAGGGAGGAACGGATTACGATCAGCTCTGAGCTAGTGCAAAACCCAGGCCTGGCGCTTCCATTAGGCAGCATTAGGCAGCTGCCCAGGGCGCCGGGACCTGGAGGGGGCCGCAGACGAGTTTTTTTAAATGAAAGAAGTCTCCAATAGACTTTCTTCATTGTATTGCAGCGGCCAGCGGCAGGTTCAATGTCCCGGCAGTGTCTGTCAGTGATGTCAGTCTGTCAGTGAGAGACACTGCCGGCACATTGAAACAGCCGCTGGCCGCCGCAAAACATTGATCACACTGTCTGTCAGTGACAGTGTGGATAAAGTTATTTGCAGGACCCGCCCCCTCCCAGCATGCTGTGATCCGCTCCACCCCCCCCCCCCGCGCTCTAAGTAGAAGATGAGGAGCGGCCATTGCTGAACTGACAGAGTGAGTCCCCTGCACCTACTGCTGACTGCTGTGCTGACCATCCAGGAGGGAAGAAAAATAGGTAAGTATATGTTGTAGCGGTGGTTCCCCTGTCCCTCTCATCTATCCCCCTGCGCCACCTTCTCCCCTGTCCCTCTCATTTATCCCCCTGCACCACCTTCTCACCTGTTCCTCTCATCTATACCCCAGCGCCAGCTTCTCCCCTGTCCCTCTCATCTATCCCCCTGCGCCACCTTCTCCCCTGTCAATCTCATCTACCCTCCTGCTGCACCTTCTCCCCGTCCCTCTCATCTATCCCCCTGCGCCACCTTCTCCCCTGTCCCTCTCATCTACCCCCCTGCTGCGCCTTCTCCCCTGTCCCTCTCATCTATCCCCCTCTCTACCTTCTCCCCTGTCCCTCTCATCTACCCTCCTGCGCCACCTTCTCCCTTGTCCCTCTCATCTATCCCCCTGCGCCACCTTCTCCCTTGTCCCTCTCATCTACCCCCCTGTGCCACCTTCTCCCCGTCCCTCTCATCTATCCCCCTGGGCCACCTTCTCCCCTGTCCCTCTCATCTACCCCCCCTGTGCCACCTTCTCCCCTGTCCCTCTCATCTACCTCCCTGCACCACCTTCTCACCTGTCCCTCTCATCTACCCACCTGCGTCACCTTCTCCCCTGTCCCTCTCATCTATCCCCCTGCACCACCTTCTACCCTGTCCCTCTCATCTATCCCTCTGCGCCACCTTTTCCCATGACATTCTCATCTACTCCCCTGCGCCACCTTCTCCCCTGTCCTTCTCATCTAACCCCCTGCGACACCTTCTCCCCTGTCCCTCTCATCTATCCCTCTGCGCCACCTTCTACCCTGTCCCTCTCATCTATCCCTCTGCGCCACCTTTTCCCCTGTCCCTCTCATCTACCCCCCTGCGCCACCTTCTCCCCTGCCCCTCTCATCTACCCCCCTGCGACACCTTCTCCCCTGTCCCTCTCATCTGTCCCTCTGCGACACCTTTTCCCCTGTCCCTCTCATCTATCCCTCTGCGCCACCTTCTCCCCTGTCCCTCTCATCTACCCCCCTGCGCCACCTTCTCCCCTATTCCTCTTACTTGTCATCCTGCAGCCCACTTGCAGCGCTGGGTTTATATGTGTTTAAAAATCCAAATTTATATAGTATATGTTGTGTAATGTACATTAAATAGAAAATTTGTCCTTTTCATATTCATAAGCTATGATTCCATTTTTCTCCACATAGTTATCTTCTATTGCTGTGCAAAAAATACAGGTGTAGCCGAGGGCTCTTATATTTTTTCCCTACAGTGAGAGATATGTGTATAGGTCACACCTGAATTTTTAAGGCTATCAGCTATACAGCAATACATAAGAATGATTTGGCTAAACATAGAATTCATATCTTAAAATTCTAATATATATTATTATATCAGTAAGTAATTTTAAATAAATTACAGCTGTTACTGCAGTAACTTGCCATCGGGCAAAAGTGGAGCTTGGACAGTGTTGAAAACATCAGGCATCAGTGCACCTGGACTGCAGCCCTGCCAGTCAGGAGAAGGTAAGAGGTGTTATTTTTATTTTACACTGCACCTTGAACCAAATGCTGACATATTTATTTATATATTGTTTGTTTTAGACCGCCAAAGTATTTGGGGGGAGGGAGGGGTTGGCTGAAACTTTGCCTAGGGCACCTAGAGACCTTGCACCGGCCCTGGCAAAATCCAAGAGTTAAATGGTGTAAAAATATCTGTACACCTTTAGCAAAGCAAGGAATGTCCTTAAAAGGTGTCCTCTCCACACTTTTTTTCCTCCTAATCCTGTGCAATAAAATTAAACCTCATTTCTGGACATGATGTACAAAGTTCGGCACACCAGTGCCTCTACTCTGTACTTAGAGTACAGGTTGGTTCTTTTGCGCTTCGTAGATGACTTACATAGTTGGAAAAGTGTGACTAGCACTTCACAGTGATTTTGAGAGTTCTTTTGAAGGACAAGCAGCAGCCTTTGCAGTGTTTTCAGTGAAAGTAAACTGCACCTTATATACACTGCAGTTACTGAATTGCTAAGATGCTGGGAGAGAGCAGTGAATGTCAAATATTTACTGTATCAGAGAATCTCCGTGACCAGTCAAGGTAAACTGGGGAAGGAAGAAAAAATTAGTTTAGCAGGAAACACATGGGCCAAACCTACCGTACAGCATGAGCAGTGAGTTGCAGGATGTCTTGGGGTAAAGCATTAGGGAGAAGGTTAGGCATATTGATTACAGATAAGGGACCAGGAAAGGATGCACAAAAACCTGTACTCCAAATAAACCGGAGTCTTTATGAACAAGAGCCCTAAACAGAAAACACATGGAAGACCAATGGTTTCTGGACTATGTCAGCTGTTTGCTCATATAACCAGACCAATTTTCACATTTTCTCTATAAGTCACTATCACTAGGAATAAATTTATATTATAGATCACGCAAATGAATTTTCGATTTTTCGGTGCAAAATGTACTTCCTTTCAGTAAAACATACTGTAATGAATGGATTTAAATGCTTGATTGGGAAATGACAAGGGAAATTAGCAAATATAGTGAAAATGCACATTAATATAAAAAAATGACCTACAGGTATATCTAATCAGCCCCTTTAAGTGTGTTTGTTTTTTTTCGTTCTTGGGGGGTGGTTTGTTCTTTCTCTTCCGTATAGTTTTTTTTGTCCTAACAACGGGCATACGTTTGTCCCATGCATTCTTAAATTCTTTTACTGCATGAGTCCACACAACATCTGCTGGCAGACTGTTCTTTGAATCTTTTGCCCTTTCTATAAAAAAAAGTTCCTCAGTAGCATCCCCCTTTATTCAAATTTATTAAAAAATTTTTACATACATATGGGCTAAAAAACTGTACACAGAACTCATAGCTCCCAACTTTTGTAGACACTGTGCAACTCACACGAGAAGGGACAGTGGCCTTGCTACATGGCGGTGTGGATAAGTCACATTTGGGTTTCCAAAGTGCTGGGCTGCCTCCAGCCCGTTACCTTCCCCTAAAAACATCCTTTCAATGTCAAGCGATCAGCGGCACCTGTTCCAACTGTCCTGGGGTCGGGACAAAAGACATTTGGAAGATACCCTCAAATCAGGACAGTTGGGAAGTATGAGTACTGGAGGTGAGGTCTTACCAGTGACCTATTAAATGGCAATATAACATCCGTCTTCCTGCTACTAATACCTCTTCCTAGTCTACTAGCTTTTCCCACTGCTTGTTTACCCTCGTATCATCTGAAACTATAACTTCAAGACTCCTTTCCTGCTATAGTTGACATTACATCACAATTTATTCACTATCCACTAGATTTGTTTAACATAATCAGCAAATCCATGCTGCCTTGGATCTTGTCATTTTTTGGATTCTGAATAGTCAACAATTTTTTTTTTGTTCAATTTATGGCTGGAATGCTGCAACATACCATAGTTTGGGTGGGGACCCGGCGATGAAGCTGAAACCTCTTGCGCCCCCTGCTCTGCTCTGAAAAGAAACAAAGATGTGCCTCCTCTGAGCATTAACTCAGCTGCTCAGAAGAGGTCTCTATTCTGGTCATTCCAGAGGGGTGATGAGGGTGCCATGGGGGTGCAGAGGTCTCCTGCTATGGCCTTGGAGGGCTGCACTCCTTGTACCCATGGTAGTTCCACCACTTTTTCATTAATTTCCCTACTATTGTATGTGAGGCACACAGGTCTATAGCTATCAGACTCTGCTTTATAGCCTTTTTTGTGTATTAGAACTACATTTTCAATTCTCCAGTCACCTTCAGCAGCAACTGGTTAAAAACTTTGGTTAGTTGCGCTGCAAGCAATACTCTTAATTCTATTGTGTCATCTACTTTTAATTTCCAAAGTTCATATTGCATTAATTCACTTCTGTAGCAAATATGTTTGTGTCTATAGTACAGCCTTGTGTCCCTTTCCACTCTGGTATAGAGACACATTGGAATTATAACAGTTAATACAAGGTAAACAAATTATTATTTAGGCATCCTGTAATTTATTTCTCTCCTTCAACATATTCACCCCATCAGTTTTTACCTTATTATTCCTCAAATTCTTTTCTATCCCTTCATTAATGTATCTATAGAATGTTTTTCCACAATTTTTACTTACTGTGCAACTAACTTTTGTTTGTTCTTTTGCATGTTTATTGTGACTATTCTCTTTTAGACTAGCAATATATATTTTTTTTCATTCTCCTCCAATTGCTAAATTTATTACACTATTTGTGATATTTATAGGGATAATTAATATGTGTACTTTATTACTGTCTTAATAATAAATGTTATATATCAATGATGTGTATTTTTTAAACGTATTATTATTTTTATTACTATTATTATTATTATTTATATTTACTTTCTTTTTAATCTTTAGATTTAGTTTCTTTTTTTACTTTTAATAGAATCAGTTTATAGGCAAAAATATTAACTTACATGTCCGAGATCTAAGCTAATGTTAAAGCATGTTATGAAATGTTCCAGCAGTAGGGGGCTGTATGTAGAGAGCCTATATGGGTCTTACCCAGGGGCGTTCTGTCCTATATGTAAACGTCTATAATGATGTCACTGAGATTTCCGAGGAAGGCAGAAGAGAGGATATTATTTTTTATGCATATTGTTATATACTGAATGATGTGCGACCCAGTGTCTGGGACCACTAGTTCTGGCTCACGGCACTGGTTGACAATAGCCGGTGCACGGGCCACCAGCATCACGCAAGATGTCACCTGCAGCCTCCAGTTCTATATCCCGCTGTGATTCGAGACTAAAACTGAATGGAAGCAGCCAGCTTCCGTGTCATGTGACCCCTCTGCATACGCAGTACATCCAATCAGAGTTGGGGGAGGGGTTAATGCAGTACCTTCTGCACCATATACGCTCCCCCCTTCCTCTGTGGGCTCCAGCTGTGAAGGTAAGTATTTCTAGTGGGCATGTCAGGAGTGCCAGTGAGTGGGGGCATGTTCGGAGGTCTGGGAAGGATGGCAGGGTGGGCATGTGGGGTGGTGTGAGTGGCATGTGCGGAGGTGTGAATGGCATTTGGGTGGTATATGTGTGGCATGTGTGTAGGTGTGAGTGGCATGTGGGTGGCAAAAATGGAGATGTAAGTGGAATGTAGGGAGGAGTGATTGGCATGTGGCAAGAAATGAGAGTGTTTGTGGGGAAGTATGAGTTGCACATAGAGGAGTTTTAGAGTACATGTGGGACCTGAAGGCTTGTGGGGGGCATGTTATGGCAAGTGGGGGCTGAGTGCATGTGGTGGAATTTTGGAGCAAGTGCGGGGCATGTGGAGGCATTTTGGGATGTATAATTACTATTATTATTGTAGATTTCTAAGGCGTCACAGTGCTTCACAGCATCGTACAGTAGGGAAAACAGGACATACATAAAACAGGGACATACAAGGCAGACAAAATAAACGCAGACATGAAATCAAAGGAGGACCCTGCTCATGACACTTATATTCTAAGTGGAAGAGGGCACAGCTGAAACAAGAGGAACGAGTGTGGCTCAGAGTGGAGATTGGGACAGCTGTGAGGGTGTATTATACCCCAATCACTCTGCCTTCCAAAACCTGGGTTTTTGCCGGGCGAGCCCCAGCAACCCGGGTCCAGGCTTCAGTGTGAATGGGTCCAGGGCAGGGCCGGACTGGCCATCTGGCACTTCTGGCAAATGCCAGAAGGGCCGATGGTCAGATGGGCCGGTTCCAGCAGTCAGTGCACTGACCGTGCATTGGACGGTCAGTGCACCGACACTTCCTGGTCACATGTGCCACGCAGCGCTGCGCGCGGCACATGTGATCAGCATAGGTGCTAATTCTGCGGAATTGGGCTTCTTTTTTTTCAATTAGCGGGGTTTTTTGGTGGTCGCAGGTTTTTGGGCAGTCTCTCCAGGCGGATCATGTGATCTGTCACCTCTAACTTCAGTTGCTGCGAGAGACAGAGTGACAGTTATGCCTGGCCGGCAGGATTCTGTGCAGATGGTACAGACTCCCCTTTTCTCTGGTAAGAGAAGGTATACTGGATTCCTGCAGAATGAGTGTTTCAGGTAAGCCATTTTCTGACCTTGAAGAGACTATAATATAATGTATTTATCTCTGACCATTATATAATTTACTGAAAAACAGTTAGGGAACAGCTAGATGTGAGAATCATCTCATGTACACTTACATTATTACCCTGCCCCCAACCCAGCCCAGCCAACCCTATCTGTAACTTCATGACCGTTATATGTTATTTTAATTTAAATAAAGCATTGAAGTAACGTGTGATAAAATTTAATCCCTTGAAACAAAAGAAACAATACATTAAAGATTCCACTGGCTCAGTGCAACTGATTGTAACAGAGACTTGTAGAAGATGATGATCCAAACTCGAGTGTCCCAGGTAAAACAATGAAATGCAATGTATGACTAGAAAAATGACAATCAGAGGACACTGGCGGTACTTGTATCACCACTGTATTTCCATTGCTCCCACCATCTCCGGATGGCTATATCTGAAGCACCGTGCAAGAAAGAATGTTTTATTAGCAGACTAAAGAATGTTTTCCCTTTTTTTAAAATTAGCATTTATTTTTTTAGTGTATATTTTTTATATTTTCTTTTAAACTAGGCTTTCAATTTCTGCTCAGAATATGTGGCAAGCAAAAACCTCTGTGAATTGTGGCTGACAATTGAGTCTGTGCAATGTGGCCTGTTCAATGGGATTTGTGCAATGTGGCTGACAATTGAGTCTGTGCTATGTGGTCTGTGCAATGGGATTTGTGCAATGTGGCTGACAGTAGGGTCCCATTTGAGACACCTATGTAGAAACAGTTGTATACAGAAAAACGCAAATGTAAACATATATGGTCACAAACTACTAAAAGGAAAACACACTTCAACAGATACGCTGCGATAGAAATACTTATTAGCATTACTATCTTAAGCACTTCTTTAACAATTTCACGCAAGATGACTTTTGTTACTGCTATTTATTATCTACAAGCATTGATTATAAACTCATGTATGTGTATAAACCAGGGCCGGACTGGCCATCTGGCACTTCTGGCAAATAGTTAAGTTTATAGTAAATGGACAAAGCATGGAAACAAATTCACCCCAAAATACAATTAGTGTAGAAGTATAGGCTGTTGTGCATTTTATAATTGATGTATTTTTAGACATCACACCTAATTCTGCTTAAAAGTAGGGATGTTGACTTGTTGTAGGTAGCATATAGTTGTATTGTCTCAATTGCCAAAGGTTGCTTACTCCACGTAGTCATATTGCTGGGAAAGTTTGTCCCACATCTTTAGTCACAGACTAATAAACTAAAAAATTAAAGTGCTAATCGAGACATTTGTAGACATGTATAGACTCGTAGGGGCATATTCAACTAGCTTAGCAGTCCACGATTACGTGACGCTGGACAAGTCCCGTTATCACCACAAAAACAAGGATTTCAGTGCCCTCCCCATAGGGTTGCAAAGGGAAATCCGGAATGTTGCGGTACCGTTTTGTCACTCAACACACATAGGCGCGCGTAGTTGCAGACCGCAAAGCTGATTGAATATGCCCCATATATTCAATGTTAAATTGCAGCAAAAGAGCGCAGTTGATGTGTCGTTGTTAGTCTCCTGTGATTCCATTGTTTGCAGCTAATGGAGGTGACGGGGAAGAACCAGGTGGAGTGTATAGTGGGGCTTCATAACTGCAATGGAGATGTGAATAGGACCATTAATATACTACTAGAAGGCTTACTCTCCAGTCAGCCGGGTCTGAGGAGCGGAAAGCAGAAGAAGAAAGAAGACAGAAAAAGAAGATGAACAGGTAAGTACAGTAAAACAGGGGGGGGGGGGAGAGGGGGGACATAAGAGATGAAGGATGCCACACAGAAAACAGGGAAAGGGGGGAAAGAATGGCACACAGAAAAAGTCTCTGTGGCATAATATGATTTGGGGCACTATTGTGGCATAATATGATTTTTGGACACTACTGTATAGCATAATATGATTTGGGGCACTATTGTGGCATAATATCAACTGGGGGCAGTATTGTGGTATAATATCATTTGGGGGCACTATTGCATGAACTGGGGCACTATTGTGGCATAATATGATTTGGGATCTATTAATTGAAAGTGGGGCTGTTTGGGAAAAAAATAACGTCTATTTATTAAATGTGAATAGGAATTATTTAATGACAGTGATGGTTGGGGGAAATAGGTATATTTCTTAAACGTAAATGCAATTTAATTTATTGCTGGGGTTGTTTGGAGGAAGGTATATAGGTTTATTTATTAAACGTGAATACTAGAATTTTAATGTTTAGGCTGGAGGGAGGCCTAATTATAAACCATGGGTTGCATTGATTAAACACCAGGGCTGGTTGGAGGTTTCTGAATTACATGTACCCATTTTTTTTCCCCAAATAGGGCCTCCAGCATTCGAGAATCCAGACAAGCAGCAACTAAATACACCAGCAGCCATAGGTGGTGTAAGTTACAAGAACACTGGTGGGGAAGTCCCGAATTTTGATGACTGTCTCGTTTAGTGAGATTTGGTCCGACTACAAGGACAGTTGGGAGGTAAGTCCCACTTCACACTGTACTGCTTGTGAAGGCAGAGCTGCATGCACCTAACAGTAGTGCACACAGTATTGCCTGTGTATTTGTCTAACATTTTGTCTAATATGATAACCATGTTACATAATAGGGGCTCCCTGTCTTAAATACCCCAGGCCCCCCGAGCGTTAATCCATCTCTGGTTAGCAGGAGGAATCTGATAGTTGCTCCCAGTCCCTGGACAGGACACAGCCTGCAGAGCAAGCCGAGGAGCGCTAGGTCTCACAAGATTTGGGAATCTCGTGAGACCTAGAGCTTCCCTGCTCATTCTAAAGAAAGTTCTCACCCTGATGGATGTCAGCAGCACCAGAAGCATAGATAAGTACAGTGGGCTGGGGGCGTCATAATGTGCCTGGGGGGATGGCGTGACGTGGCTGGGAAGGCGTGATAAATTTAATGTTTTATTATAACGTATGTATAAATGCCCCATGTTGGCCACACCCACAACACAATGTGGCCACACCCTTTTTGGCGCCGCCGCTATGTGGCGGCACACGATTTCTTTCCTGCTGGACCTGTGGTGGGCCTGTGTACTTTAAATGCCAGGGCTGATTTTCAATCCCAGTCCGGCCCTGGTCCAGGGGCATCTACCTGGGTGGAATGACCCGGGAATTAGACCCAGGTCTTTTGGAGGGTTATTCCCGGGTCCAACCTGGGTAGATGTCAGTCTGAAGGGTGAGACCCGGGCATTTCAACCCCGGTGTCACCGAAGCCTATGTTAAGTTGGAACAAAAAAAAATCACAAGAGGAGCCTGTGATGTTGACAGGGAGACCAAGGCAGACCCATGTTCAGTGTGAATACGGTCTACCCGGGTATTTGGCAGGGTAGGAGGCTCTGTCCCCCGGCAATATCCCGGGTACATATACCTGGGAAATTGCCGGGGTGGCAATCTGAAATTGGTATTAGTGTAAAACTTATTATCAGGGTTAAGGTAAGCTTTAAAAAAAATAGATGGGTTTTTAGAGAACGTCTAAAGATTTGAAGGCTGTGGGAAAGTCTGATTGATTGTGGTAGGGAATTCCATAAGTGGGGAGCAGCACAGGAGAAGTCTTGTAGGTGGGAGTGAGAGGTGGTTATCAGAGATGAGACAAGGCGCAGGTCAGAGGTAGATCTAAGAGGGCAGGAGACAGAATATTTTAAAGAGATTTGAGATGTATGAAAGGGTGATGTTCTTGAGGGCTTTGTAGGTAAGGGTGAGTAATGTGATGTGGGTATGCCAAGTTTGTTATGAGGTTGTTTTATTAATTCTTAAAATGAAGGGTAATGTGTGGTCCTTTTGAAGGTAGGAGGGCCGCACATGTGGCCCTTGAAGTACGTCAGGTTCTCCATCACTGGTCTACGCCCCTTTACACAGGTACCAGCAGACATTACTACACAGCAGGACGGACAGCGACATCATCATCATCATCATCATCATCATTTATTTATATAGCGCCACTAATTCCGCAGCGCTGTACAGAGAACTCACTCACATCAGTCCCTGCCCCATTGGAGCTTACAGTCTAAATTCCCTAACATACACAGACACTCATAGACAGACAGAGAGGATGAGACTAGAGTAAATTTTCATAGCAGCCAATTAACCTACCAGTATGTTTTTGGGGTGTGGGAGGAAACCGGAGCACCCGGAGGAAACCCACGCAAACACGGGGAGAACATACAAACTCCACACAGATAAGGCCATGGTCGGGAATCAAACTCATGACCCCAGTGCTGTGAGGCAGAAGTGCTAACCACTAGGCCACTGTGCTGCCCCATGTTGAATGGGTTAAGTAACAATCATGTTAATAACTTCAAATATTTTTTTTCCTAACAACATACAGTATGTATAGCACGTTATTTGTTAAAAAATGTCTAACAGGATTTTTCTGGATTTGTTATTTTTAAGTACAAAATTATTATTTCTTTGATGTACAGAGAACATGCAGAAAATATATTTATTGTGTTTAAACTTAAAAGAGGAGATTAGCTAATGCCTTAAAGGATTTAAAAATTAGCATTCAGCAGCTCTGTAAGCTCTTGTTGCACATGAACCGGTTAATAATTACTTGTGTTGTAAGAAATAATGACTGGTGTATAACAGGATGTTAATAAATTAGAATTAAATGAATCTAATATATTAACTTTAGACAATGATTGATCTGCTTTTATGGTGTTTGTTTTACAAAGTTTAAGTGACTTTAATGGACCTGACATAAAATAAATGTAAGAAGTCCTGAAATTTCTGTTATTAGCATAGTTGGTGCAATGTCCTATACACACAGCAAGTTCTGTCCAGAAGAGAATTAATACAAAATTATATGGATGTATAATAACAAGATTATAACGGATATTCTGCCAGCAAGAGATTTACAGGGTTTTATAGGTGTAAAACTAAAACAGAAGAAAAATAGAACAAACTAGAAAAACTAGATTCTCTATAATGACAAATTGGGTGTTCCAGCACAATTTTTTTTAACCATTAATATTTCTGCCTAAAAAAAGAAAATAAAACAAATATACACTTGAAGATAAGGAGTAAATAAACAAATATGAACATGAAATATGTGGTCTTATTTTATGCTTGTCTGTTAAACATTTATAGATTGACTGTAGCTACTAAATTATAGATATGATGTGTTATTATGCACTTGAGATATCTCTATGGTTCAAACAATGTGAGATTCAAGGTTTTAACGTCCGTTCAATTTCATGAAACAATGTAGGGGGATCAGGGGATAAATTCACGTCCATAGAGTCATTTTCTTGAAAGTGGTAAAACATTACAGCTATATATATATATATATATATATATATATATATTTTACAGAAGCATGCTCTGTCACCTGAAGCTTTATTGGGGGAATCTTCAGGAATATTAAGTATACTGCCAACTGTCCATAGTTCTCCAGTAGAGGTCTGTGACTCTATGAGATGTAGGGATGTCCGGTAGACTCCCAAATTTTGGGTGGATCTCCCAGACCACTTGGAGTTCAGGCCTTTCTCCTGGATTCTGCCCACTTCCTAGTTGGAGATCCCGGTGGGGAGGCCAAGTGAATAGTGCTGGAGGCATGGTGCTGAAAATCAGTTCATTTTGGCCTCTCGACCGGATGACACAAATGTGGCATTTCAAAGGGATAGGGACAATATGATGCAAATTTTGGGACCACATCCCCCTGCACTTTTCACTTGACCTACCCTCCGGGATCTCCGACTAGGAAATGAGCAGGATCCGGGAGAGAGGTTTTTAGAATAGTCAAGCATGGAATGCGGGATCAGGTAGGGAGGTAACTGGTGGTACCCACCTATTTGTGATATTGGGGGTAAGTTTTATTGAGCAGGGGTTGTCCAAAAGTAAAACTTTTATTGAAAAAAATGATGCTCTAATGTGAAACCTCTTTCAAGAAAACTCTATGGGCTAGATTTACTAAGCTGCGGGTTTGAAAAAGTAGGGATGTTGCCTATAGCAACCAATCAGATTCTAGCTTTCATTTATTTATTACCTTCTACAAAATGACAGCTAGAATCTGATTGGTTGCTATAGGCAACATCTCCACTTTTTCAAACCCGCAGCTTAGTAAATATACCCCTATGTATGTGTAGTTATCCCCTGGTCCACAAGCCTAAAATGCATTATATTATGCAATTGTTAAAAGATTAAAAATATAGAACAGGAAGTTTTAGGTTCAAAACATCCATTGTGCTCTTTCTTAAAATATTGGACAAGTTAATGTAACGCATCTTTGGTGCAGTTTGGACCCTGTGTACAAAGGACATAAGAAGAAAATATATATTTATGGGAAAAAAAATGCTTACACTTTGAGAGAACAAATGTTTGGTGTAAATTCAACAATTTCTTCACATGACTCATAGCATTTAAGAATACAATTTCCTAAATGTGATCTTAAAGTGTTTCATATCTGCAAAGCAAATGGTTTGTTTCTGTACGTTTAAGCGATGAATGGGATAGATCATATACCTTCTGCTTTAGCTGCAAGACGGTCTGTTTTATTTGGTGAAATTCCTTGCAAGTTTCCGAGCAAATTCCTGGTTTCAACACATTGTTGGATTTTTCAAATTCTCCTATAAGTAAAGCAATGTTTGTTAGACTGTAATAAACTCATTAGTTACCCTATAAATACGAGAACAGAACATGCTGACAGAACACCGCTATTGTACCATTTGGTTTTAGAATTTATTTTTGTTTCATAACAGACTTGGTGAAAACATATTATAGGACTTTATCCTTTGTTTATTGAGGGATCAAGTTTCTGTAGTAACAGTAAAGGAAAAATATCTGTTCGCTACGCGTTTCGACTATATAAAAAGATGCAGATTGGAATGCTGCTCTGTGTTAGAGATGATTGAAAACACGTCTCCTTTCGATGCAGAAACAACAGCACTATTTAGAAATGTTAAACCTTAACCATTGACCATTGAAATATACCAAGGTTCCTTTGGAAATCCAATAAAGGACTCCATTAGCTGTATTTGGAGGTCAAATGAAGGCACATTGGCTAGCATTACTGACTATCAAGGGATTGTGACATGTGTATGATATATGCATGAAGCTTGTATGATCTCTGCGTGTTCACATCAGATTGTTCCAGGTGCTCCAGTTTTCTCCCACAGTCCAAGGACATATTGGTATGATTAATGACTACATTGACCCTGATGTGTTTTAATGAGCCAATGCTTATGATATTAGATAGGAAGCTCAACTGAGGCAGAGACTGATTTGCCTAAATAAAGTTTTCAGCCCTGCACTCAGTAATATATTGGTGCTATGTAGGTTAAACATAATAATAATAATAATAATAATAATAATAATAATAATCATATTAATTAACATTAGTAGCCATGGAGGCCTGTACACCAGAAGTGTAACTAGGGCTGTGCATGGTGAAAACAAGATAGATGGAGAGCACAATATCACATTGGAAAAACAGATCATTTGGAGATGCATGCAGAAATAAACATTTGCAATGAGATCTTTGCAATGTGATTGACAATAAAGATGGCAATGTGGTTGTACATTTAAGTTGCAATTTTCAGAACTGTTTTTCTTGTGTATATGAAGAGTGCATAATGTCCCTTCTCGAGTACTCTTATTAATTTTATATTGTACCACAACCTTATCTGGCTGGCATAGCATTAAGAAAATGAGGTGTGGCATTCTGGAAAGTAGAAGTGGCTTACATTAAGGGTGCTTAAGGATCAGTATTATACAGGTAATAAAGTACAGCTCAGTATTAGACAGGTAATAAAGTACAGAGCAGTATTATACAGGTAATAAAGTACAGATCAGTATTAGACAGGTAATAAAGTACAGTTCAGTATTATACAGGTAATTAAGTACAGCTCAGTATTAGACAGGTAATAAAGTACAGCTCAGTATTATACAGGTAATAAAGTACAGCTCAGTATTATACAGGTAATAAAGTAAAGTTCAGTATTATACAGGTAATAAAGTACAGATCAGTATTATACAGGTAATAAAGTACAGTTCAGTATTAGACAGGTAATAAAGTACAGATCAGTATTATACAGGTAATAAAGTACAGTTCAGTATTATACAGGTAATAAAGTACAGATCAGTATTATACAGGTAATAAAGTACAGCTCAGTATTAGAGAGGTAATAAAGTACAGATCAGTATTATACAGGTAATAAAGTACAGATCAGTATTATACAGGTAATAAAGTACAGCTCAGTATAAGAGAGGTAATAAAGTACAGATCAGTATTATACAGGTAATAAAGTACAGATCAGTATTATACAGGTAATAAAGTACAGCTCAGTATTAGAGAGGTAATAAAGTACAGCTCAGTATTAGAGAGGTAATAAAGTACAGCTCAGTATTAGAGGTAATAAAGTACAGCTCAGTATTAGAGAGGTAATAAAGTACAGCTCGGTATTAGACAGGTAATGAAGTACAGATCAGTATTAGACAGGTAATAAAGTACAGCTCAGTATTAGACAGGTAATAAAGTACAGCTCGGTATTAGACAGGTAATGAAGTACAGATCAGTATTATACAGGTAATAAAGTACAGCTCAGTATTAAAGAGGTAATAAAGTACAGTTCAGTATTATACAGGTAATAAAGTACAGCTCAGTATTAGAGAGGTAATAAAGTACAGTTCAGTATTATACAGGTAATAAAGTACAGCTCAGTATTAGACAGGTAAAAAAGTACAGCTCAGTATTAGACAGGTAATAAAGTACAGCTCAATATTATACAGGTAATAAAGTACAGCTCGGTATTAGAGAGGTAATAAAGTACAGCTCAGTATTAGACAGGTAATAAAGTACAGCTCAGTATTATACAGGTAATAAAGTACAGCTCAGTATTATACAGGTAATAAAGTACAGATCAGTATTATACAGGTAATAAAGTACAGCTCGGTATTAGAAAAGTAATAAAGTACAGCTCGGTATTAGACAAGTAATAAAGTACAGCTCAGTATTATACAGGTAATAAAGTACAGATCAGTATTATACAGGTAATAAAGTACAGCTCAGTATTAAAGAGGTAATAAAGTACAGTTCAGTATTATACAAGTAATAAAGTACAGCTCAGTATTATTCAGGTAATAAAGTACAGCTCAATATTATACAGGTAATAAAGTACAGCTTGGTATTAGAGAGGTAATAAAGTACAGCTCAGTATTAGACAGGTAATAAAGTACAGCTCAGTATTATACAGGTAATATAGTACAGCTCAGTATTAAAGAGGTAATAAAGTACAGATCAGTATTATACAGGTAATAAAGTACAGCTCGGTATTAGAGAGGTAATAAAGTACAGCTCAGTATTAGACAGGTAATAAAGTACAGCTCAGTATTATACAGGTAATAAAGTACAGATCAGTATTATACAGGTAATAAAGCACAGTTCAGTATTAAAGAGGTAATAAAGTACAGCTCAGTATTAAAGAGGTAATAAAGTACAGCTCAGTATTATACAGGTAATAAAGTACAGCTCAGTATTAAAGAGGTAATAAAGTACAGCTCAGTATTAGATAAGTAATAAAGTACAGCTCAGTATTAAAGAGGTAATAAAGTACAGATCAGTATTATACAGGTAATAAAGTACAGCTCAGTATTAGAGAGGTAATAAAGTACAGCTCAGTATTAGACAGGTAATAAAGTACAGATCAGTATTATACAGGTAATAAAGTACAGCTCAGTATTAGAGAGGTAATAAAGTACAGCTCAGTATTATACAGGTAATAAAGTACAGCTCAGTATTAAAGAGGTAATAAAGTACAGTTCAGTATTATACAGGTAATAAAGTACAGCTCAGTATTAGAGAGGTAATAAAGTACAACTTAGTATTAGACAGGAAATAAAGTACAGCTCAGTATTATACAGATAATAAAGTACAGCTCAATATTATAAAGGTAATAAAGTACAGCTCGGTATTAGAGAGGTAATAAAGTACAGCTCAGTATTAGACAGGTAATAAAGTACAGCTCAGTATTAGAGAGGTAATAAAGTACAGCTCAGTATTATACAGGTAATAAAGTACAGCTCAGTATTAGAGAGGTAATAAAGTACAGCTCAGTATTAGACAGGTAATAAAGTACAGCTCAGTATTAGATAGGTAATAAAGTACAGCTCAGTATTAGACAGGTAATAAAGTACAGCTCAGTATTATACAGGTAATAAAGTACAGATCAGTATTATACAGGTAATAAAGCACAGTTCAGTATTATACAGGAAATAAAGTACAGCTCAGTATTAGACAGGTAATAAAGTACAGCTCAGTATTAGACAGGTAATAAAGTACAGCTCAGTATTAGAGAGGTAATAAAGTACAGCTCAGTATACCAGAGATAATAAAGTACAGCTCGGTATTAGAGAGGTAATAAAGTACAGCTCAGTATAAGAGAGGTAATAAAGTACAGATCAGTATTATACAGGTAATAAAGTACAGATCAGTATTATACAGGTAGTAAAGTACAGCTCAGTATTAGAGAGATAATAAAGTACAGCTCAGTATTAGAGAGGTAATAAAGTACAGCTCAGTATAACAGAGATAATAAAGTACAGCTCAGTATTAGGCAGGTAATAAAGTACAGCTCAGTATTAGGCAGGTAATAAAGTACAGCTCAGTATTAGGCAGGTAATAAAGTACAGCTCAGTATTAGGCAGGTAATAAAGTACAGCTCAGTATTAGGCTAGGTACATACTGGAGGATTTTCCGACTGGCGTGTTCTCTACAACGGTTGTACATATGACTGAAGGTTTAAATAATTAGAGATGCCTTTGTAACTAATTCTGTGTAACTTCAGTAGGGTGTAGTACCTGTACAAACCAGATGGTGGCGCTGTGTTTACTGCTGTCCGCAGAGTATTTCGCAAGTAGCGCTAGTTACAGAACTGAATGGCAAATTTTGACTACATTTAAATTGATATATTCTACCTAAAATTAAAATCTGGCAACACAAAGCGTTATTACAACAGAGGATAACATGGAACTGAGTACTGGCCCGTTTGATGGATGTCATAATCATACATTGATATCACGGAGTGCAAATGTGTTTGCAATTTAAATTTGTAACAATAATTATTATTGTTTTAACCCACTTCTCTGTATTACAAGTAATAAATTAAAAAAATATGAAATACATAAAACATGTAAAAAACAAAACATACACAAAGCAGGGTTTGATCTACGCTAGAAAACACAACCCATTAAATACTTGGGCAGATATTCATCTTAATTTCTAAAACAGTTCCAGACAAAGCGAATGAGATTAACATAGCCTTTTCTGAAGATATGTGAAATTCGAAATGTTCCAGATCTGACCTGCTTTTAAAGAGGAACGATGCCGCTAGGTGAACTCCGGTCTTTAAATTGTCTGGGGAAATTCTGTATCTTTCATTAAAGTATATTCCAACTTTTATTTAGCACCGCTTGGCTGCATTTATCTAACCTTCCTAAATTATAATAATGGTCTTGCAGATATTTTTTTTTTATCTTCTACTAAAATATTGAACTCTTGCTCTGCTAACAGAACGTAACGTGACTGATTTTATTATGGAGATCTTTAATCACAGCTATCTTTTTTTATAACCACAAAAACATGGAATGCAGTGTTATGGGAGCACAGATTGGGCACTGTCTTGTGGCTTATTTAAAGATGTAGACATTTACAAGCTCTTTTCTTAAAGCAATGTGGTTATTACACGATGATAGAGGAACAGTACTACCTCATTTAATTTAAAGGTTTATTCGGGAATCCACAGTACGGAAGATCCTAAGATAAGGAATTTTTAATGCTCCCACATGATTGTTGTGTAGGGAATCCTGCAGTGGCTAGGCTGAGGAATATTTACCATTAGGGGAAGCCATAGTTGACTACTCTCCCGCAATGTCCGACAGACCCCAGAATAATTAGGAGACATCCCGGACTCCTGAAAGAACAGGCAATTCTCCAAGAGTGCACTTAAATCAGGCAAGGTTGGCAGGATATGGCACAAATTACATAGACAAGCCCCGCTTACCTCAGAATTAAGAGAGGTGGGTGACACCAATCAAGTTGTCAATCCCTGCCCACAACCCCTCTTTTCCTCCCTAGGCCCCATCACCTCATGGAAGGAAGGCAGGTAAAGTAGGCAAGTAAGGATGAAGCTATCTAAAGAAATAGTCTTCTCCAAGCATAATTTTACACTGTTTGTCAAGTAACAATGGTGAAATCACAAAATTAAGATAAAGCAGATAGCTACTGGCTTCCTAGTTGGTTAGTAGTGTTACGGTGGACTGAAGCAACCAATCCTTTCCTACTGAAAGAGCTTCATGGTAATAGCAATGCTGGGCTCGCTACTGCATAGTATTCACCATAAGGCAGACCCTGTATTGTTCATTAGCCACCAGAAAAAGCATTCTAGAGAAGGAGTACACAAAGGGAATGAGTTGGGCTTTAGGACTCAAGGATGATATAATGTGAGTCTCAATGTCTTTAGTTAGGTGAGTAAAACACTAAGTCAAAGAGCAAGTGATAGAAGCCCTGCAATAAGTCTTGTTGTGGCTCTGTCTGGTATAACAGAGAGCATCAGGCCTCCATATACTTGTGTGTGTGAGATAGTAACATAAGAACATTATATACTGTTCCCTCCTGTCTTAATTAGGATGAGCTGACTTTCTAAGTAATGAAACAGCAGTGTATCAGTAGTGTATCAGTAGTGTGTCAGTAGTGTATCAGTAGTGTGTCAGTAGTGTATCAGTAGTGTGTCAGTAGTGTATCAGTAGTGTGTCAGTAGTGTATCAGTAGTGTGTCAGTAGTGTGTCAGTAGTGTATCAGTAGTGTGTCAGTAGTGTATCAGTAGTGTGTCAGTAGTGTATCAGTAGTGTATCAGTAGTGTATCAGTAGTGTATCAGTAGTGTGTCAGTAGTGTATCAGTAGTGTGTCAGTAGTGTGTCAGTAGTGTATCAGTAGTGCTTGTGTGGTGGAAAATATCTCTTTGGAGAAAATGTACAAAGTAGCTGTATTTTAGGAATGGAGAGTAGGATCACCGTTTGGGAACAGTGTACTCTTAGAAAGATATCTCCACCCAAAACGCATGATTTAAATTTGGGTGGAGTCCACTAACATAAGATAAATGAAACCATGTTACTTACATTTGGTGATTCTACTTTCTGGCAAGTCCAATGGAAGGCTTCTACAGTATAGCTATGCACACCTCTCTCCCAGCAAGGTATGCAAGTTTAAAAACAGGTTGAGTGAGTGTCGTTGGCCTTACCCTTTGATCTTCCCATTCAACCATTAACATGAACGGGAAGTTCACAAGCGACAGGCATCAACAACAAAGCTTCGTACTCAAGCTAGTCAAGTGTAGTAGTAAAGAGGAGTGCAGCACTGGAATGCTGGAACCTACCTAGTAACTCTGACTGAAGCTAAGTAAAAATTTGTGCATTCTCTTTTCTTACTGAACTTGGGTGGAATACTTTGTACTTTATAACATTCTACACAAATTACTCTGCATGAATCATGTATGGATCGTGTCCCCGAGCACAAATATTAGACCAGTATCGAGAATGTTTCCATACCTTGATTTCCTTTGTTGCAGGTTTTCCCATCCTCTTCAAGGGAATAACCTTCATGACACTCACACCTGTAACTTCCTGGAGTATTGATGCAGATGTGAGAACAGACAGTCTCATTCTTCAGCGCACACTCATCAATATCTAGCAATAGAGAAAACGCACATCAAAATTAAAGGAATGGATGAATAGACGAAAGCAAAATTCTTTCACAGAAAGAAGTGTCTTGAATACTCGGCCATTAATATGGTTAGCGGGTTTCAACGAACAACCGAGTGGAACCAAATGAAAATTCTGCGGTATATAGTGCCAACATGCTGTGCAGTGTTGTACAATTAGAGAATCACATCTGCCCTTGTCCCAGTGGAACTTACAATCTACTTCTCTACCACAGGTACACACACACACACACACACACACACACACACACACACACACACACACACACACACACACTACCAATTAACCTACTGATATGTTTTTGGACTATGAGAAAATAGAAAAGCCACTGTATCAAGTAGAAACCATACAAACTCCATAGCACCCACAGCTCCAGTACTATAAGACAGCAATGCTAACCACTTATACCTGCAACATGAAAGCTGTTGAGGGGTTATACTGAGGGGAGCACTAATAAACAGATTAACTATGACGATAGCAAATTCCAATAACATTTAGGCTTGAAAAAAAGTATATAGTAATAATGCATTATTCCTTCAACATGATCTATTTGAAAATGCAACTACATGCAACACCGTACACAGAAATTTAATGCAAAGCTTTCCAGATACGGCTGGATGGTGCCTGGTGATGGCAGTTGCAGATTTTTATATATTTTTTTTTTATAACGCTTTATTTTTGATTGGTCAAAAAGGTTACAAGTAACAGTGCAATGAAACAATAACACAGAAAACATCAAATGTCAAAGTCAAAATATTGCAGTGTAGCCAGGTCCGAAAAAAAGAAAGACAGGGTATAAAAAGCAACATCAGCAAGGAACCAAGCAATGACAATGTATGGCCAACTTTTAAGGTTTAAAGACAATTTTAGTAGTAGGATAGATAGGACTAGTTAGGGGGAAGGAAGGGGACAGAGGACCAATAGTGGGGGAGGGGAGCAACGTCATTGTAGCTCATTATCGTGTATCTCACAATGTGACACTAAGATGTTCTGGAGACATGGGGGTAAATGTATCAAGCTGAGAGTTTTCTGGCGGGTTTGAAAAGTGGAGATGTTGCCTATAGCAACCAATCAGATTCTAGCTGTCATTTTGTAGAATGTTCTAAATAAATGATAGCTAGAATCTGATTGGTTTTTCAAACCCGCCGGAAAAATCTCAGCTTGATACATTTACCCCATGGTGTCAGAAAGTTAAGAGAGAAACTTTGAGGCTGGGAAATTGCTCACCAGACAACGGAACAAGGAGGGTGGGGGGGTGCTTGGGGCAGACACGAAGGAAGAAGGACGTGGACCTGATTTCTGAGAATAGCCAAGGAGCCCGTACTTGGTTAAACACATGGTCTCTGTTGTGGAGATATTAAGTTGTTTCCTTCATGGCCGCTATATGCCAAATTTGTTTTTTAAGTGCAGATAGGAACGGTGAGCAAGAATTCTTCCACATTTGGGCTAATAGTCATATGACACTAAGATGTGCGCAGCAAGTGTCCTAGAAAATGTATCAAGATCTTGGGGGGATAAGTAAGAATACCCAAAGTTCTTTTGTTACCGGGGCCTCAAAGTAGCTGTTCATGAGTTCTGAACAAAAAGGAGTGATTAAAGGGCATGTTCACCAAATATGGTGGGGTTATGGTACCATCGATAGTAGACATTGTAGGAAGTTTCTTTCACCTTAGTTGTGATGGAACAGTTGGCAATTTTTTGTGCAGCCCACATTGGAGATGACAAGCCCCCGATGTGTCCTTACTAATATCAATTATTTAATTATTCTTTTACAGTAGAAGAAAAGTTGCAGGTCACAATATGCTAATGGTGCAAGACAAGAAGGGCAGGTGTGCAAATGTATTGCTCACTGGTGTATTAACCAATGAGGAACAATTGTACAAATCCAGAACACAAAACAAGGCGTGCTAATTAGCGATACACCATACTGATTTAGATTATTCCATATCTGGATTTTCCACTCTGAGCAAAAATCTCCCTGTATGTAGTGAGATTTATGCTTTTTTTCAACTTTAATAACTAAGTAACTATGCAACACAGACAATAAATGATATTATATAACGTCGAATTGTAACTGAAAAAAAGATTGAGCAAAAGGGTTACATCTATTACCAAGACTTGGCTAAATGACTAAAAGCCCCAAACCACTTAAATAACCACTAAAGTTCCTAAAGATTACGTGGCAAGAAATACCTACAACATGGCGCAATGGTCAGCAAGCTAGATGAACGCACTCATTATAGAGCAATTCTACTGCAATGTAAGCCAAATAAATATAACAAGGTACGTAATAACTTTTTTAGACTTCCTCCAATGTGTTTTATGAATAAGTCAATCGCCTTCTCAACACTGCAAGTCATTTTTCATTAAAGGAAAGTGTTGTTGGGCATCCAAGGACACTCAGGATGACTTTGGGGACAGCAAAAACGTTCCCGGGTCTTGGATCACAGCATGAAATTTCCTGCTTCACTTCTTGAGTACTTTACGTTCTATCTCCGTGTGATGCTGACGAAAACGTCTCCTTTGAGATCTCCGAACAGTCCTAGCTTGAACTGAATAATTGGATCATGTGTCGACCGCAAAATAGTCATTGGACGATATGGGCATGAAGAATGGGAGTGTTCTCTCCACTGAGCCTCTCAACCTTGGAAGTGATTTTTAATCTTAAGGAGATATCACATTTCAGTCTTTCTTATAGATGGGATCTTAGCGTTTGTTTTACGAGACTTTGTGCAGTGGTGATTGACTCTCAGTTGTTGCCAAACACAGCACATCGTACATCCATTTTTATAAAAGACATCAATAACGGGCCCCTACTTTTCACCAGAGAGCCGTTTTCACCAGCAGAGCGTAGTACTTAACCCATCTATTCCTATTATTATTTCTGTGTTGAAAATGTTCCCATCTCTTCGTGTTTGGCTGCAGAAGTACATGAGCAAGTTGCAGAAGTCTAATTGCAAAGAACGTAGATTAAATGAGATGAAAAACAAAACAACACTGTAATTCTGTTTCCAAACTAAGGGGCACATTTATCAATATTCGGCAAAAATGAAAAATAGTTATCAATCCTTATCACATGGATAAGGATTGAACTGTTTCTCAAATTTATGAAAAACAGATCACAGAAACAGCAGTTCCGATAAACTGCTGTTTCTGTGATAAAAAAAAACCGTAATGCGCTGTCTCCGGATCTCCTACTGGTCATCTTCGCTCCTCTTCATAGATCAATTGCGCATGTGCAGTTCGAAGAACTGCACATGCGCACAAACATCTCCGCTCTGTCTCTGCAACTATAGTTGCAGAGACAGAGCGGTGAGTGACAGGGAGGGATCATGTGATCCCTCTACACATGCGCTGTCCAGCTCTGCTCTTCGGCACTGACATTCTTCCTTTATGATAATGTACGCCAGCTGTTATCATGACAAGTTTTAGAAAAAAACTTTTTTTCAGAACTTGTTAGATTGCGGCCGGGAGCAGTCACCATACTGTAGAATGGTGACTGCTCCCAAAAACGAAAAGGAGTGCAAAGCAGCAGAGATCCACGATATCTGCTGCGATGCACCCTTCTTAAATATGCAGAGGACACAGAGGGACCTTAATTTCCCGGTAAGTGCCTAAATATGCCCCAAAATATACAAACAGGAGCAATTTGGGGTCACACTGTACGTCTACAGCAATCTAATGTCCGGTTAGAAATTAACATTAGCGAAAACTACAACACTGTTCTTTATTCTTATGCTGACGTTCTATATGTATTTAATGCGTGAGACTTTATGCCGTAGGATAAGGCATATAGTTATTCCTTGTGGGATGCAGGGTTTTCGACTATTAACAAAGAGACTTGGCACCCCCCATGTAAAACTACACAGACGGATTTAAAACATCAAATTCAGATTTGTCTTGATCAAGGTTTCTTAACTTGCGGTTCATGTAGAGGAAACATAGAAATGAGTATAGGGAGACTTCACAATGTGATAGGTGAGATGGCCTGGTTCACTTTCACACGTAAGTCCCTTTGTGGGCTGTTCTTTGCCTGAAACAACTCTGCGCATGTTCAGAAACACACTGTACGCCAATGGACGCAACTGCACGCCATTCATGTCTTAACAGAATTGACATGATTGCCTAAGACTTGAAGGGCCGAACAGTGGAGGTAAAGTGCAGTAAGGCCGTGTCGACGCAGATGTGGACGATTCGAAAAGTACACGTGTGTGTTTAGATAGCAAAGATCATTTGTGTGCAAGATAGACTATAAAACCACATTGTGGGCCTCATTTAGAGTTGGACGCAAAGTCCGTTTTAGGCGCATCGACCACAAAACCACTAACACGCATGTGCAGCAAGCACCTAATCCGCCTCAATCTTGGACGCAATTAACACTTGCGACAGCTTGCGGCTCACTACGAGGGAAAGGGCGGAACGCGGAATTGTGAAGGCGTGAACTTGTATAATATAGACACAGGGTGTGTGGCCCCGTAGGTAAATCCTGGACGCAGACGCAAAACGCGTAAAAAAAGGGCTAAAACTGTGCGGCAGGAATTAGGTGGCTCAAGCAGTTAGCTAGCTGCAGGAACTGCTGGCAGCTCGATAGGGTATTAAGAGTGGGACGCAACCGGCGTTGCTTGCCACTCGCAATACCCTACCAAGCTGCGGCACACTCCCACTCCTACACATCTTAGACGCACATTGCATCCGACTCTAAATGAGGCCCTGTATGTAAAGTACTCATTAAGATCATCCTGATTTATGTATTCACTGCTAAAAATTTGTTTTATTATTGGGACTTTGAGATTTACATGTATCAATGAAGACTTAGCAATCTGTAGTTATAAGTATTATTATTATTTTTTATTTATATGGCGTTACAAAAGGTCCGTAGAGCCGTACTCGACATTTACAATAGTATACAAAAAACAGACGGCAGCGATCCACAATACACTACAAAATACATGAAAACCCCCAAAAATACAAAGACCAAATACACTGATTAAACAATTTACACACAGATAACTTGGTAGTTAGATCAAGTTATTTACAGGACAGTGAGTGAGAGCGATGGTAATGTCCAACGTGACGTAGGCCTGGGTTATAAAAGAGAGGGTTAGGGAAGCAGTCTAGAGGTACAGAGGGTGATGGAATATTAGAAGGAGAATACGAGGGAAGAGACCCTGATCCTGAGAGCTTACAGCCTAACGATTGGTTAAGGTCCAAATGCTTCCTACACACAAAGGAGACAGCAATTTTTTGGAATTAATAAATATTCATAGGTATAATGTCTGCCCGTTCATTAATAACCAGCGACTTGTTTTGTGGTTGTTGAAACAGTATTGAGGAGAATACAGACAATCAATTCCCCAGACGGCATTGTCCCTCGGTTATTTTATTATTTATCTTCATACAGTATGAATAGATAAGTAACATCTAATGGGGCTTCATGCACCACGTTTCCTCTGACTATAAGGGGCAAATATTCTGTCCTTTAAATTACACAATAAGGGTCATTTACAAATGTGCAAACGTGCAATCTGGCGCTGCCAATGTTCTTTAATGGTGTCCTGCACCTATGTCCGCACTATTTTCCTGCACACAGAACAACTGTGATGTATGCACTTTGTAGTCTCTGATCCATTTTTGTTAAATTGAAAAAAACAAAACATATTATAAGGGTAATGGTATATTATATTGAAGCTTTCAGGAAACAGGGCACCTTCATCAGGCTGAGAGGTCTATTTACCAATGGGAGAAAACCCTAAGGGCTAGATTTACTAGACTGCGGTTTTGAAAAAGTGGAGATGTTGCCTATAGCAGCCAATCAGATTCTAGCTGTCACTTATTTAGTACATTCTACAGAATGACAGCTAGAATCTGATTGGTTGCTGTAGGCAACATCTCCACTTTTTCAAACCCGCAGTTGAGCAAATATACCCCCTAAATCTGTTTTCGCAAATTTATTAAAGCTCCCCTAGCCAATGAAGACTATCAGGCATGCACTTCGCACTTAAGGGGATTTCCAGATTCTTGGAAACCCCCTCTCCGCGAACCCTTATAGAAGCACGTGCACAGTCAAAGCTACCTCATTATTTTTGTAAAAATTTGGAAACCCGCCTTAAAAACTCCTGGGTTTGCCCCTGACCATCCCAGGTGACAGAATTCATTCAGAAGCCTATTTATCATGGACAGCGGTATAGGTGCTGAAGCTGACAACTGTAGGAGTTGATGGCTGAAAAAAATGCTTTATTTATTTAAATAAAGTTTTTTTCCTTTTTTAAAATAAAGTTATTTTATTTATTTGTTTATTTTTTAAATGTTTTTTATTCTTTTTTAACAAATCTGCAACTAGAAGCCCAGTTCCAGTACACATGAGCAAGCCGGCTTCCGGATGAGCAGAGGGACCCTGCACTGGCCTGCGAGCAGGAAGACTTCTCTTACCGCCGCCTGCATCCAGTATCGCTTGGGAGCTGAGCATCATTCAGCTGCCCTAGCGAACATGTATTGATAGATAGTAGCAAAAAGGATTTTTTATCACCCGATAAGCAGCAATAGAAATACGCACATATCTCACACAAGACACTGCAAAAAACCTTAATTCATGAACTCATCATCTCCCGCATTGACTATTGCAATTCCCTCCTTACTGGTCTTCCCCAAAACAGACTCAAACCCCTACAATCTATTTTGCACACAGCGGCAAGATTGATTTTCCTTGCAAATCGTTATTCCTCTGCCGAATCACTCTGTATGTCTCTACACTGGCTGCCTGTTTTCTACAGTATCCAATATAAAATACTTTTACTAACCTACAAGGCCATCAACAAAGCTGCACCAACATACATCTCCTCTCTTGTCTCAAAATATCTCCCAACTCGGGAACTCTGTTCTGCACAAGATCTGCGTCTCTCATCCACCCTCATTACATCCTCCCATTCCCGGTCACAGGACTTTTTTCAAGCTGCACCCACTCTATGGAATTCTCTCCCTCGCACAATAAGACTTTCCCCTGGTCTACAAACTTTCAAGCGTTCTCTGAAAACCCACCTCTTCAGACAAGCTTATAATATTCCTCAACCACCCTCTTAACCTCACTACATTACCCTATTACCACCCGTTACACAATTTCACACAAGACTACCACTACCCCCTGATCAACATTGTTGTGTGACAGGATCATTTAGCTTATGAGTCACTTTTACCTTTGCAGTCTGGCTGGACCGAAATGCAAAATGTAGACTTTACCTCATGTACCAAACTTCCATTGTCCCATAGACTGTAAGCTTGCGAGCAGGGCCCTTGTGGGGGTGTCTCTGGGTAAGACCCCCGCCAGCGATGTGTCCCTGGAGGGACAGAAGATGCCGGAGCCGGTGCCCGTGAAGAGGGCGAAGATGTCCGGCAGCGCTGTGCCCCTGGAGGGGCTGAAGAGGTCCCCGATGGTGCCCAGCAGGAAGAAGGAAGAGAAGAAGTACTTACCCGTCCATCGATCCAGCGGCGGTGAGTATAACTTTCTTTCTGCAGGTCCCGTCCGCGGAGGAAGGATGAGCCAATCAGGGCTCATCTTTCCCCGCTGGCCAATCAGCGGCCGGATGCGCGAGCCAATCGCGGCTCGCGCCCGGCCATTCAAAAGATTGGCGCCGACGCGAGCCAATCAGCGCTCGCGCCGGCTGATGACGTCACGCCGGCGACTATATAAGTCGCCGGGTGGCGCCATTTTGCCAGAAGTCCGTCGGCGGAGAAGAGAGAGGACGTCTCTTCAAGACGTCCAGCAACTGAGCCAGCAGCAGCGGCGGCAGGGGGCCCTTGTAAGGGCCGTGAGCTACCCTGCCGCCAGAAGACTTCAAGCAAGCCGCCGGAGCGGAGATCGCCGGCGGGGAGCCCTTGTCAGGGCTGAGAGCGCCCCCGCCCCAGCTGCAACAGGAGACCCAGTGCCGAAGCGGAGAAGAGGCGCCGCCGGCTGGAGGGTCTGGAAGACCCGGAGAAAGAAACAGAAGACGGCGTGGCAAGTTGAGTATCCTGCGCAGAGCAGGTAAGTATACTCAACGATAAAGTCGGGCACTAGGCCCGTGGGCACAGTCGGGCACAAGGCCCGTGGCACACTAAAGTAGGGGCACAAGGCCCAGGGACCTGGGCACTAGGCCCCAACGAGTTAGTGGGCCAGTAGGCCATATATATATGATAAAGGGGACAAGCCCCTGTTAGTTAGTGAGGGGGACTCTGAGCCCCAGGTATACAAGGGCACAAGGCCCTTAGGTAGTTAGTGGCCTAGAGGCCATAGGAAGGCCAGAGGGCCTGGTTAGAGGCTGGTAGCCTGTAGGCTATTAAGGGCACAAGGCCCTCAGTCAGTTAGGGAGGCCACAGGCCTCAGGCAGGGGCTAGGACCCCCTCGGTAGTAGGGCATAAGGCCCTAGTGAGTGGGCTCAGAGCCCTGAGGTAGAGAGGGGGCTGAGGCCCAGGAAACAGAGCAGAAGGCTCTGTGTGTAGCTGGGCAGAGACCCATGGTGTGTAGGGCATAAGGCCCTGGTGGTGTGAGGTAGAGGTGTGAGAGCCTCGGTAGAGTAGGCGCGGTCCTGTGTGAGGTGAGCACACGTGGTTAGGAGGTACGGTCGAGCGTAGGCTCCTGTGGTGCTGTAGCAACCTGCTGGTTGGCTAATAGCGGTGTGTTCGGGTAGGTAGCGGGCAAAGTACTGTATACTGTATTTATTCTGTCTGTGTGGCGAGTGTAGTTTACATTACAGTATTTTGGTGTGCTATATAACTGTGTCCAGGGGCAAGACGTCAGGCCCCCATTAAAGGTAGGCTCTTGTTCCTGTGGTTTTCCTGTGCTAACCCGTGCTGTGGGGGACAAGTGTAAGTACCAGCATACACATAGTCAGGGGAGAACACACGTAGTTTTCCTGTCCCTTAGGTCCCCGGGGTCACACTGGTACCCAGAGGGGGTGGCTGAGTGAGTTGGTGGCAGTGCAGCACACCTTGAGGCAGTTCCAGGGGCGGCCGTGGTTCTGATCAAGGGTCCTCAAGGCCGGTTCCGTGCAGGTGGACCTGTGGTTCCGGACGTAGGGACACGTGTGAGATACCCGAGTACAGGCAGTCGGGCGGTTCAGTTCGATCGGCTGTTCCGTGCGGCAGTCGGCCCGCGGGTTAGTGTGCTGTTCTACTGAGCCTCAGCCGGGCTTAAAGAACCCGTACTTAGGGCCTGTGTGTGACTCCATAGCAAGAAGGCAGCTTCTTGGTACGACCTGGGTGAGGGGGTTAGGAACCGCCCTCCGGTTTAGGCTGTGAACACCGGCTGGTGTTCCCCGTAGCGTGTAAGTGAGTAGTTCCGTTAGTGCACCACACCTAGTTAGTCACAGTGTTTGACGTAGTTGCGTTGCCGACCATTAGAACGTTGTTAGGGTCGGGTCGCTGTTGTAGTCAGTCCAGTTTTGTGGGTGCCATCTTAGTCTCACGGAGAGCGTAGAGGGAGGCTGTGTGTTCTTGTCATCCGCAGGAGTCGGGAAGGTGCAGGAGAACCGGATCGGAAGTGGGAGTGTCCCGGTGAGTATCACGCTCGATTCCCCCTTTCGGTTAGGCCCTCACCGGCAGGTGTGTGAGGTACTTGAGGCGGGATTAGTCCTCGGATTAGTCTTGGCCTTCAGTGCCTGTAGTCCCCCGCTTTTTGGCAAGAACAAAGTGAGGAGGCGGCAAGGAGCTTGGACTGACTGTGCCCTTGTTCTTTGCCGTAGTCTCGGACAGCCCTTACCTGGTAGGCACGGCCGTAATCTCTGCCTCTATCTTAGAGGGACGTGATTGGAGGTGACTGCGGCTGCGGATCTGCTGGGATTGGATCGCAGCTGGGAAATCGGAAGCGGACTGGAGGTGACCATCGTTTACAAGGTGAGTTCTTTTGTGTTGCGTCTGTCCCTGTCTTTCCCCGCAGGGGGCGTTACACCCTCTCACCTCTTTGTCTGTTTTACCCAGTTTGTTTCTTACTGTATTTGTCCCCAATTGTAAAGCGCTATGGAATATGTTGGCGCTATATAAATAAATGGTGATGATGATGATGATATTACTGATATTTTTATAAATAGACCCTTAACTGTGAGTACAAGGCTATGGTTTAGGTCTGTGTACAGCAATTTTCCTGAATGCCACCCGAGCAAATGTCCTCTGGATTTTTAAGTCCTACTCATCCCTGTTTGGCCATTGCAAATGTTGACGGGTATATCTATCCATTTAATTTAATCTCTGAACATAAAGATGATTCCTTTCTCCCAAAGGAATCATTCCCACAGTTGCGACCTTGCATTCGATTTCTGTCAGTCAACGTATTCCTCTATTCTATTATCTTGCACTGACAGCTATAATCTGCCATATGTTATAATCCTGCATTTGTCTACAGTAGTAAACACCTAATTTAAAACTGCTACAACACAATACTCACTGCAACTCAACTGATAAAACACATTAAACGTGAAGGGTTGAGATCACCCGGGGAAAAGGAAAATTGCACCAGAACACGTTTAATGTCTGCAATTGTGAGACTAAATAAAAAAAGAATATTTCAAGCATGACTTTTGCAAACAATTTAAAAGCTAACCATCTGGTTCAAACAGTGTCCAACATCAATGGGAAACAGAACACGTACGTATTCAGAAGATTTATACAGTGACATTAGAAGCAGTTCATAAAATAGACAAAGCCGGAGTGGGCGCCAGCATTTTTTTCCCCCCTGCATTTAATGAAAATGTACCATAAGCTATGCCAATGTGTCCAACCGCAACGAACCAAGATGATCAAATAATGTAACTAGACAGATAAATCTCTTTAGAACTCTACTTGATGAATGAAACCAATAATAACATTGAAATAATGAAAGTTTTAGGAACCAAGGAAATAGATTATTTGGATGTAGACCATGTGACTGGTGAGCCAACGCAACACATTTGCCAAACTAGAATATTTCTCGCTATACACCGATGGCACTGATAGGCCGACATAGGAGACCGGTACAGGGAGAGAGCTCAAACACTCAGGTCACACCACCATTGTATACCAGCTAGTGGTTATATATTTATACAGGGGGAAGTTGGGTCTGGTCCTCTAAATGTCCTATGCAAACACTAAAGCCCCAATAACCATTGGAAGCCTTTGCGGCATTAGATTGTTAGTGCAGTGTTACTAGACAATGCCAGGTGCTTTGCCACTAGATACTTTGCATTCACTGGATGACGCGGGGTCTCTAGAGTTGGCATTGTCTGGCAAGATATGGCACAAAGCCAGCCAGGAATTGGTAATGACAGAGGACTGAACTACATATGTGAGGACTACTGCCCTCTGCACCAATATGGAGATGGGCCATGCTACAGTCAACAAACTGGTTAATCCTCTTCATCATTTATTTATATAGCGCCACTAATTTCGCAGCGCTGTACAGAGAACTCACTCACATCAGTCCCTGCCCCATTGGAGCTTACAGTCTAAATTCCCTAATATAGACACACACTCAAACATAGACACAGACAGAGAGGGAGAGACTAGGGTCAATTTTGATAGCAGCCAATTAACCTACCGGCATGTTTTTGGAGTGTGGGAGGAAACCGGAGCACCCGGAGGAAACCCACGCAAACACAGGGAGAACATACAAACTCCACACAGATAAGACCATGGTCGGGAATCGAACTCATGACCCCAGACCCCACTTAGCGATTGGAGGTTTCCAAATCTGACATGAGACTCTAGCTTTCACCGGGGGAGGTAGGGGACAGCAGAAAAGAGTGCCTCTTCCTCATTTCCAATGGAAGACGACAGTACACACATGACCAAGCTTTAGGCTTGAACTGCTTCTACCAGCTTCTCTGACCTAACCAAAAACTCTTGCCTCTTTACCAGCCTTCCACCCAAAATACAGATAATAGTCAAGTGGGCAGAGGTGTATTTAAGAAGGGAAGTTGTGTAGGGTGGAAAGATGATCGTACAAAACTGGACGTACATTATTATAAAGTCATTCCTGTATATGGGAGTCCGACACATGCGATACAAAAGGCACATTCTAGGGGACGACAGCCGGGGCAATTGCCATTGGACCCTAGTTTAAGGTGTACTCCATGGACCAGGATTCATCAAGCTCATATTTGTTATAATCAGAGTCAAGGTTTTACTTTTAATTGTGACTTTAGTCCCAGTGAATACGGAGGTCCTATTTTTTGTGCCCATTACCAGAGCAACTGAAACGGGTCAAACATTGAAACGACTGACCATGGGGGACTGAATGTGTTAGTGGTCACAAACACAAACTGACATTTGGGAAATGTTTACAGACAGGGTACAACAAGTGCACATCTCTTGGTGATGGGGTTACTCTTGTTTGATTCTGCTAAATGTGTAATATAATTTCTACATTTCTACATACGGATGTGTGCAGCATATAAATGTCTTTGCCCGGTTAAAGGATCTACTACCAAGGATATGTTCTATTTACTGACACAGTCATTGTTGTTTATGTAATATCTGTGAAGTTATATGAAACCTCACGATGGAAATCCAATTAATCTTTGAGCGCAAAGGACACTTACGACAGCCTACAATTTCATGGGTGGCACGGGGAGAGGAATGGGCGTATGCACGTACTCAATGTACAGTAAGGGCGTGCCAAGCACAAGCGCGCGCAGCTGCGCACAAAAAAGGAAAACAAAACAGAACTCCGGTATTCGGGAAGGATCTAAACAGTCATGGCGTTACCCTAATTCACTGATTACTGTTATGTAAACCTGTAGCTAGGCAGATCTATGAAAAATGTGATTTTATTCCACTATTGTCCCATCTCCTGTCTAGGTATATAAAGGTAACTTACCACTAACAAATGGTAAACACATGTAGGCTCAGTTCAGTGGTGACAAAAAGCCACAGCAGTGGAAGGGTTAACGAAGACGAGGATTCCATAGAAGGGTTAATGATGAGGGATATTACAGGGTAGTGTGGTAATTTTTTTTTAGATTATTTATTAGTGCTCCAAATTATGTCAGCTCCCAGCACTAACAATAATATATCCTGGATTTTATAGCAGCATGAATGAGATCTGTGTTATGTTCTTTATTTGAGGAGGTTTAAATATAAAATGTATAGTGTATAACATGACATAGTACATAAGATATAAAATCTATAAATACTACTGTTGTTAATATTTTACTGTCAGATAAAACATTTGGGGCATTTACCCGCTGGCATGGCTTTAATGCTAGAAAAGCGCAAACAATTAACGACAGTGGGTACGAGGCCTTATGCTTTCTGCAAGGATGTCCCTCAGATATAACTTATACAACCAGTGGTGGGATTCAGCCGGTTTGCAACGGTTCACCAGAACCGATACCTAATTTTAAGGTCAGTTCGGCGAACCGGTGGCTCCAGACGGAGTCCTCCCTCTTCGTTGGTGGGGGGAGCAGGGTCCTTTAAAAAAAAAATACAAAATAAAATACTCACCTGTTTGCGGCGTCGGCACTCCTCCTCATTGCTCCGTCCGCACTGAGTGAGGAGCGGCGCAGAGAGGAGTCAGTAAGCAAGAAGACAAGAAGAGAAGAAGAAGAGAAGAAAAGAGAAGAAAGAAGCCGATATAAAAAGGTAAGTGAAGGAACGGAAGCAATGGGGAGCAAAAGCAGCATGGCAGATGGTGAACGGGGGTAAAAGCAGCATTTCACAGTGTGAAGAGGGGGAAAAGCAGCATGGCACAGTGTAAAGAGGGGCAAAAGCAGCATGGCACAGTGTGAAAGGGGGTAAAAGCAGCATTGCACAGAGTGAAGGGGGTAAAAGCAGAATGGCGCAGTGTAAAGGGGGGTAAAAGCAGCATGGCACAGTGTAAAGGGGGTAAAAGCAGCATGGCACAGTGTGAAGGGGTAAAAGCAGCATGGCACAGTGTGAAGGGGGTAAAAGCAGGCTGGCACAGTGAAGGGGGTAAAAGCAGCATGGCACAGTGTGAAGGGGGTAAAAGCAACATGGAACAGTGTGAAGGGGGTAAAAGCAGCATGGCACAGTGTGAAGGGGTAAAAGCAGCATGGCACAGTGTGAAGGGGGGTAAAAGCAGCATGGCACAGTGTAAAGGGGGTAAAAGCAGCATGGCACAGTGTAAAGGGGGTAAAAGCAACATGGCACAGTGTGAAGAGGGGTAAAAGCAGCATGGCACAGTGTGAAAAGGGGTAAAAGCAGCATGGCAGAGTGTGAAGAGGGGTAAAAGCAGCATGGCACAGTGTGAAGAGGGGTAAAAGCAGCATGGCACAGTGTGAAGAGGGGTAAAAGCAGCATGGCACAGTGTGAAGAGGGGTAAAAGCAGCATGGCACAGTGTGAAAAGGGGTAAAAGCAGCATGGCACAGTGTGAAGAGGGGTAAAAGCAGCATGGCAGATTGTAAAGAGGGTAAAAGCAACATGGCACAGTGTGAAGAGGGGTAAAAGCAGCATGGCAGAGTGTAAAGGGGGGTAAAAGCAGCATGGCACAGTGTGAAGGGGGTAAAAGCAGCATGGCGCAGTGTAAAGGGGGGTAAAAGCAGCATGGCACAGTGTGAAGGGGGTAAAAGCAGGCTGGCACAGTGAAGGGGGTAAAAGCAGCATGGCGCAGTGTGAAGGGGGTAAAAGCAGCATGGCACAGTGTGAAGGGGTAAAAGCAACATGGCACAGTGTGAAGGGGGTAAAAGCAGCATGGCACAGTGTGAAGGGGTAAAAGCAGCATGGCACAGTGTGAAGGGGGGTAAAAGCAGCATGGCACAGTGTGAAGGGGGTAAAAGCAGCATGGCACAGTGTGAAGAGGGTAAAAGCAACATGGCACAGTGTGAAGAGGGGTAAAAGCAGCATGGCAGAGTGTGAAGAGGGGTAAAAGCAGCATGGCAGAGTGTAAAGGGGGTAAAAGCAGCATGGCACAGTGTGAAGAGGGATAAAAGCAGCATGGCAGAGTGTAAAGGGGGTAAAAGCAGCATGGCACAGTGTGAAGAGGGGTAAAAGCAGCATGGCACAGTGTGAAGAGGGGTAAAAGCAGCATGGCAGATTGTAAAGAGGGTAAAAGCAACATGGCACAGTGTGAAGAGGGGTAAAAGCAGCATGGCAGAGTGTAAAGGGGGGTAAAAGCAGCATGGCACAGTTTGAAGAGGGGTAAAAGCAGCATGGCACAGTGTGAAGAGGGGTAAAAGCAGCATGGCACAGTGTAAAGGGGGGTAAAAGCAGCATGGCACAGTGTGAAGAGGGGTAAAAGCAGCATGGCACAGTGTGAAGAGGGGTAAAAGCAGCATGGCAGAGTGTAAAGGGGGGTAAAAGCAGCATGGCACAGTGTGAAGAGGGGTAAAAGCAGCACGGCAGAGTGTAAAGGGGGGTAAAAGCAGCATGGCACAGTGTGAAGAGGGGTAAAAGCAGCATGGCACAGTGTGAAGAGGGGTAAAAGCAGCATGGCACAGTGTAAAGAGGGGTAAAAGCAGCATGGCACAGTGTGAAGAGGGGTAAAAGCAGCATGGCACAATGTGAAGAGGGGTAAAAGCAGCATGGCACAGTGTGAAGAGGGGTAAAAGCAGCATGGCACAGTGTGAAGAGGGGTAAAAGCAGCATGGCACAGTGTGAAGAGGGGTAAAAGCAGCATGGCACAGTGTGAAGAGGGGTAAAAGCAGCATGGCACAAAACTCTTTCTTATAACATAATTAGTTTTGTGTACCTCTTTTATTGTTCCTATTTAAGTATTAAATGCATGAAATATTAAACTACCTTTCAGTGTATCTTTTTGTACAATTAAAACGGCCATTAGGGCAGAGAACCAGTTGTTAATTTATTTGAATCCCACCACTGGATACAAGTCCTTTTATATTGTTTGACTATTAGTGAATAACCAGAGCAGAAATTAGCTTTGTACTGTGAACTGTTTCCTACATGGAAACAACCTCTAACAAATGAACGGTAACAATAAGGAGAGCGATACCAACCGATGGTCAAGAACCTCACAACCCAGATATCCAAATGGGATAAACAGCTACTTCCCGTATGAAACCATTAAGGCTTATGGGATTAGACAGAGATATAGGCTGTTGACTAGTAAACCCTGGAATACATTTTCTATCTCACAAACTGATAGACGCCCCTCAAGCTGATAGAGCCAGGAAATAAAGCAACCTCTGAAAACCAGGAACACTCAGCGAACATTTGGGTTTACAAAGAGGTGATTCCGGCAAGAACCGTACAGTTTCCTCAATATATCTCGCTAAAGCAAAATGACATTTGCCACAGTATATATCATACTTGCCAACTCTCCCTGGATGTCAGGAAGACTCGCTGAAATAGGGGTGATCTCCCTCACTCCCTGAAGAGTCTGGCATTGTCCCTGATGATGAGCCTGTACAAGAGATGTTTGACTTCCCCATCTGTGGCATGTTCAGAAATTGTGTCCTATGTCCATGTATTGATGCCTATGGAGGTGGCCATTTTCATGGAGAACAAGATTTAGTCAAAGACTGACAGGTAAGACAACATGACTTCAGTAATGGAGACAGAAATGTAAAGGACACTTCAGTCTCTAGAGATTCATTATCTGCTTTTCTTTAACGCATAGTTGCCTACTCTCCCGGAATGTCCAGGAGAGCAGGGCAACCTTCCGGTTCTCACCCCCGCAATAGATAAGTGACGGGGGCGGGGCTTAATGATGCAAATATAGGTGAAATCTCTGTTGTAATTGGACAAAATTGTGACAATCGTTTAGGGGTGGGGTCAAAAATTATGTGATTCATCAAGCCCCGCCCCTGCAGGCCCACCCCACCTCCCCCCGGGATCTCCCTGAAGCCAACGAGGAAAAGTTAGCAAGTATGGCATATATATATTATTGCAGCAGAATAAGATATTATAACAATGTCTCTTGTTACAGCAAAAAACAGGGATTCTCTCAGTCCTGAAGGTGACTGTTATCCAATCCAATCAATTTGAAACATTTTTTCATGCATGTAACTTAATTAAAATTTGATTAATGAGATTCTGTTATGTCTCATTGTGCCCTATTTTTACGCACAAGAACACTTGTATAAATGTACTTTTGGGGGATCTACTGAAATAATATTAGAGGACCTGGCTCAGCAAGCACAGAACGTTAGCTGCAGAGCCATTGTTTCTAGAAACCTTGGCACGTCCAGCCACTGGGAACAGATGAACTCACTTTAACACTAGTAGAAATATGTAAATGGATATATGAATGGAACCCATTGGTTGCAATGACCCCCTATCCACCAGCATTTGCGCTTGCGGCTCAGAAAATTTGTGCGTTGCGGATCCATTGTTTGTATGCTGCGTTGTCCGTTTGCTGCTTGCGTGCACCGTAAGTGATGCATTTTGATGAGTGTAATGTCTGCATTGATTGCCCCTTCTCCTTACAGCAGGCAAAGACAATCGTTTAACACAATACCAGTGGGTAATTATCCTAATTGCAATGGTAATTAAAAAATGAAGATATCCCAGCCTGCTGGCCAAGATGGTTCCGGGGGTGTCAAACATGTGTTGGCGATGTTTGTCGGCATCGGGCACCCCGTTACATATATGGTGGGAGTGCATAGCACTTAGAACTTTTTGGGATGCAGTCCTGCTAGTTGCTAAAGAAATATTGGGTGTTGAACCACCCAATTGCCCCAAATACTGGCTATTAAATCATAATAAAATGACCATCTCTAAATACAAAAAATCAACAATTAAAAACCTTAGCAACGCGGCAAAGGCCGTGATTCCGGTTCATTGGAGATCCCCGAATATCCCTACCATCAAAGAGTGGTTTGCCCGGTTGGAATCTTACAGAATAATGGACGAGACACTCTATTCATCAAAGGACAAATATAAGGAGTATTATTATATATGGTTTGAATGGCTTGAATTCAAGGATTCTCCACTTTACTCTCAGTGGAATAAATGAACCCCTCTACTCCCCCCTCACTCCTCTCAGCTCTACCTTTTCCTCCCTCTCTTTATCCCTCTTTGTCTTTCCCCCATCCCTACATGCTCTAATATTGAATACTAAATGGTATTTTATATGCTGGACTATTGTCCCACCTGGATGTGTATTTGTATTCCTCTGTAATATATTTTTTATTACTTTCAATGTATTGTTCAATGCAAAACAGAGATGTTTGTAAAAGCTGTTTAAATTTTCAATAAAAAAGAGATTTAATAAAAATAAAATAAAAAAAATGAAGATATATATCCATAGCTTCAAGTATGTGTCCCTCTGCTTATATAAGTGACTGATCCACTGTCCCTATGTGTATATTCATTTTATATATGCCATTTGGCTTAATAAACAGAGTTCATATAATGCCCTTTTGCTGGATGTGCCGAGTATTCTACAAACAAGTGGCACTGCCCATAGCTTTCAGTATGTACCCCGGTCGTTGGGGTACCCCTGTACGGTGATCCTTAATCCCAAGTCATGTTATTGATCACGGAGCTAAGCTGAAGATGGTTTGTCTGTTCTGCAGGTACATGGCTACAAGCATTGTATCTGGAGGTGCGTTTAGGGACATATGCACTGATAAAATGGGAAAAATGCATTTAAACTACTGCGTGATTAAGATGCATTTTATGTTTTTTTCCATATACTTTGCAGGTCTTGCACTTTTACCCATACAATGTATTCTACAGGTAACATTAGAATTAGGTCATGTCATATGGGAATGAGCCCACAAGAAGCCATTCATTCTATTTTTAAAGCGATTTTCCGGCAATAGCATCTGAAAAGCTCATTACCAGAGGATAGGTGTGAACGAGCCCTTCCAGCAACAACAAAAAAATATTTTCTGGTTATTATATTACAATTATTAGCAAAAGTATTACTTTATATTCATTTTGACTATTGAAATGCTATTATGGTTTTGTAAAAAACAAACATAAATGTAATCGTAAATCACAGTTCAACAAACCATATAGCCTTTGTTGTTGCCCAAATGAGGAGGGGTAACATGAACGAGACGCAGGTTTTCTGCAGCAGTAAATAAGACCGTCTAATGCGAGATACTCTCCGTTTACAGCGCACATTGCCCAGCTGGCAGCGGGCACAGATATTAGTAGGAGGCAGAACGTATAATTACATACACTTTAGATTACATCATTCACAAACAATACTCAAGCTGCACATTATGTCTAATTCAACAATTGCATGGGTTTTGGTTGCTTTTGTTGTGTTATATTATCTCCAAAAAAGAGAACAAGTACCCTAAAGGGGAAAATAAGCATTTTCTGTATGCTCAAAGTCCCTCTAATGCATAAAGATACTGCTTCCATATATTTATGGTGCTGCTACACTTCCTCCACTAGGTGGCAGTATATGTATGTACTGGATTACCCTGCAGCTATGTGGTAATGAGTTTGTGTTAATGACACAGCAGAAGGTGTCCCATTTAAGGCCAATTGCTGTCACTTCCTACATGTATGTAGAAATATGACCGATTTTGTATTAGAGATGGGGGTGCAGACTTAACCTTATAAGCTTCATAAGAATATCTTTCCCTGTAAAGCACAACATTTTGCACAGAATAAAAGCATATTATTGCAGACCTGGGAGTATATTTACTAAACTGCGGGTTTGAAAGAGTGGAGATGTTGCCTATAGCAACCAATCAGATTCTAGTAATCATTTGTTTAGTACATTCTACAAAATGACAGCTAGAATCTGATTGCTTGCTATAGGCAACATGTCCTAAGACCTGGAAATTGAGCAGAATTGGCAGCTACGTGTACAGTGTTATACTGAGTATACTTTTAGGGCCCACATTTCTAAGATTCTTCTGTTTATTAGGTGACAAAAAATCCAAAACAAATTAAAAAAAACTAAAATACTGTAGATATGATTTTCAGGTGGTCATGCAGGTTAACAGTGCATCAAACTATGTTTTGTCTTTTTTTTACCTCTAAAAATGTGCCCTCAAGGCAATTGGGTTTAATAGCTTCACATATTAGACATAAATATTATCCGTATGTGTTGTGCATTCTTGAATAACCCCAATGCAGTAGTTAGTCGCAGTACTGTCACATGTCTCTTGTTTTAATAAAAAAAGAAAATACATCATTATACAAAAGTTAGCTGTACCAAAACATTTAATAAAATGTCATTATACTGAAAGGTGCGAGTCCTGTGTCAAAACTGCTACTCTTCTATAATAAGGGATTATACATTCAAAAATTTAGGATATTATACCTTGTCCAAAATAAAACGTAGAGAATGAAAACATACATCTCACATTCATGTTAGTTTTATTTTAGAATCTCCGCATGTCTCTATAAAAGCCTTGTACAGCAGTCACATCTCATCTGCTAATATTGTGGTCTATTCCCTTTATTAGCCAGGCTCAGGCTGTCTAAAGCTGGGTACACATTATAGAAAATTACTACCGATGCGATTCTTGTAACGATTTTACCAACGACTGAAAGTCCCGATGATCATGCCGGTTCATGCGTAATCACCATTTACCTTCAGATCTGTGATCTTCATCTCTCATAACCATCTGCTGAAAAGATGGTGACTCTGTACACACTACAGATATCTGACTACACTGCTGGTGGTTAATGCGTACACACTTCCACATTTGCCCGACATCGATCCATCGCTGATTGTGATTTTTAGGAAGTTTAAAACACCAAATCAAATGATACAATGTGCTTTGGTATGATAACACATGATCGTGGGAGCCTACACACTCAATATCTGAGCACACGGCCGTGAATCGTGTGATCTGCACGATAATTGCATCAGTGTGTACCCAGCTTAACCTGTAGACAATACTATTCGCTATTAGTGATAAGACAAATGATTATTAGCACAGTGAAGGCAGAGATGAATGTTACAGTGATAACACAGAGGCTCTGTCCTGCAGGAACACTCACGCATGTTGGTAGATTTATCAAACTATCTGAACGTGGAAAGTGGAGATATTGCCTATAGCAACCAATCAGATTCTAGCTATCATTTATCTAGTACATTCTAGACAGTAGACTATTGAGCTATTTTTAATTCCCAGCCTCTGCTGTACAGATGTTTCCTATTGTCTGAACTTAAGAAGCAGAATTCTCCCCTGTTGTTACATATTATGGCAGAGTTCTGAGCATTTATTTCCAATACACTGTTATTATGTTGACTGTTACTAACACTTTGGTTGCAAAATAAGTCCGTCCTGTTTAATAAATTACACTTCTCATCACAAGGTAGTATTATCTACACATCCCGATAAGTTACCGAGACGGTAGCAGAACTTTCTAATAAGTTGTGAGGATAGTCCTTATGTGTACATCTGTGATATGACATAATGCACCAGTTACACTGTTATATATTACATAGTGCATTTTATGTTTACCTCTAATACAACGTTCAAGTTCAATACAGAATTTCTACAGTCTTTTTATTTACAATTTTACGTCTGCAGAACAGAGAACATATTATAAATCTCATTAACACAAATCGGGCATTCTGTTGACAAAAGCGATACAGCTGCTTTTAATTTTGACTATTTAAAAGCAAAAGCTTTTGCCTGAAATAATTCAGCATTAGGAGATTAGTGTATAGCTGTGTCTATTGGAAGAACGCAGCACGTGTTGTGCACTTTTTTTTTTATTTCTTCTTAACAATTTTGTTGTAATTGGAAGTTCAAAGTCACTGCAGGATGTTGGACGATTTTGTTGAGGAATTTAAGGCATTGGATGCTTGTGTTACGGGCAATTATATATATAGAGCATGGTTAACTTAAACTAAAATGTTATATCTTTCTATATGGCAGTATTGTATTGGGCTTTTAGCTGTAGCAGTTTCAAAGATTACACTTCCAGGGGGTCTAGCTGTCTACAATATGAGTCGTTATACACCAAGCCCCTGGGTTTAAATCACCAATTATCCAATTACACATTTAATCCGCACTCTGTCCAAGGATTCCCATAGCCAGCAAAAGCCAAAACTCCTATCTGATCAAATCAGAATTCACTTGGAGCTTTGCATCTTTGTCAGTAGCAATGTTAAAATGTCAATGACATTTACTAAGGCTACTTAGAACAAATGCAAGGTGGCATATATCTACCCAGAATTCCTTGGTGAATGCTCTTAATCTTGTAGAACATGGTTCTGCTCAGAAATGTTGATATTGCCCTGGCTGGGAGGTTAACATGGACCCTTCATCTAAAGAAAGGCAGCCAATATATTACACCAACATCCATGAGCATACAGCCTATGAATTCAGTAGAAACTAATGGCATCAGTGAGCAGTGTCGGACTGGCCCAGCGGGGTTTTGGGAAAATCTTCGGTGGGCCCCACCTGCCTGACAGCCTCTACCCTAATGTGAGGCTAGACAGTGCAGTCTTGCGGAAATCCTTGAGAAGCGCCCGTTCCCTGCACCTTTAAGCGATGCAACAACAAATTATGACGTTGCGCCGCTGTCAGTGGAGAAGAGCCAGGGAAGAGCCAAGTGGAGTGCATCAGAGCCTTAAGGTCAGCACTGCAGGAGGGAGAGTGTGGTTGGAGAGAAGAAAATCATTACTAAACTGCGGGTTTGAAAAAGTGGAGATGTTGCCTATAGTAACCAATCAGATTCTAGCTGTCATTTGGTAGAATGTTCTAAATAAATGATAACTAGAATCTGATTGGTTGCTATAGGCAACATCTCCACTTTTTCAAACCCGCAGTTTAGTAAATATACCCCCAGAAATGACATTGGGAAGGCAGCAGGACATAACAGGAGTAGGAAGACAGTATATACCGCTGTGGTCTCTTTATCTACCAGTTCTTGTAGTAGGAAGGTGTCATTTAAATAAAGTTTACAATCATTCCAAACTTCTAGTCTGCTCAGATGATCAGTTATTACCTTACCTATTCATGACAATCATTTTATTTTGTGAACAAATTTCCTCTGCCCACTCGAGGTTACAAACTAATTTTGGTGCCTGGGACATAGCAACATGCCTAAAGTCACACTTGGCAATCCAACCTTCATCAAATCTCCCAACGTCATTGTTATTCTGACAGGGCTTTAAACTACTTTACCCTAAAATCATTAATTAGATAGAAATATAAACAGAAAATGGTTGTTAAAATACATCAGTCATCAGATTATATGACAAATGGTGTCGGTGAAAAAAAAATCACCCTCCCAGCTATGGATATGGAACGGTCTTTGGAAATAATAAACATAATTACTAAGTAAATCATTTTTGGTACATAGAGATTTTTTGCAATAACATAATTTATTTTAGTTAAATAAACTGTGATAATTAAGGCATACACAATGAGATCAGGAGACCTCTGCCTCCTACGCGATCTGAAATAATACTCTATTATATAGTGTGGGAAAGGATCAAAAATCGACTCTTAGCTGCCTCGGCGGTTACTGGCCACGAGCGTTAAGGGTTAATTTACCTGTTCACCGGGCCGGTCTCAGGGACCTGCAACATGTGAACTGCTGAATATTCCAACAATAAAACTGTAAAAGTAGAATTGTGTATTAAAAGGCTCGACAAGGACTATGCCCTACTCAATGCTTTGTTTAAACATAAATAAAGCGATATACTGCTTTGGTGATAATGTCCTTTAACCATCCATTTATGACTGCCGTCACAGTCAGTGATCCTGTGGACTGGACTTTATAACTCAGATCTGACCACACATAGAATACTTTACCTAAGCAGTACGGCTTCTCTCTATTCCTGTGTCTTTCTCGGTCATATTGGTGACCAGGGTAACACGTACACAGAACACGACCAAAGTTATCCGTACATTGCTGCTCACACGGTGCCTCTGAGCACACGTCGTAATCTGTCAGGGGAGAAAACACACACATGAAAACATGGGAATTCAATACAACACAATGTGTAGGTGACGATAGACAAATGACCTGGACAGAAATAGGTGGATTAGGGGAATGGCTTGGTTGGAATGGAGCACTGTCTACTTTGTACTGATACTTCAATCTGGAATATTGGAAGTTATGATATGGTAACTTATGTATTTGTTATACCTACGGTATAGAATTGACATATTTAGTATTGCTTTTATTGGTCATAACTAGGTAAGGTATAATGATCATGACTGAGCAAGTCATGGTGGGCATTAATGGGTAAGATATGGTAGTCATGGCTGAGTGAGATATTGTGGTCATGACTGAGCAAGTCATGGTGGGCATGACTGGGTAAGATATGGTAGTCATGGCTGAGTGAGATATTGTGGTCATGACTGAGCAAGTCATGGTGGGCATGACTGGGTAAGATATGGTAGTCATGACTGAGTGAGATATTGTGGTCATGTCTGGGTAAGTTATGGTTTTCATTACTGGGTAAGATATTGTGGTCATGACTGGGTAAGGTATTGTGGTCATGATTGGGTAAGGTATTATGGTCATGACTGGGTAAGATATGGTGGTCATGATTGGGTAAGGTATTATGGTCATGACTGGGTAAGATATGGTGGCCTTGACTGAGTGAGATATTGTGGTCATGACTGGGTAAGTTATGGTTTTTGTTACTGGGTAAGATATGGTAGTCATGGCTGAGTGAGATATTGTGGTCATGACTGGGTAAGTTATGGTTTTTGTTACTGGGTAAGATATGGTAGTCATGGCTGAGTGAGATATTGTGGTCATGACTGAGCAAGTCATGGTGGGCATGACTGGGTAAGATATGGTGGTCATGATTGGGTAAGGTATTATGGTCATGACTGGATAAGATATGGTGGTCATGATTGGGTAAGGTATTATAGTCATGACTGGGTAAGATATGGTGGTAATGACTGGGTAAGATAATGTGGTCATGACTGGGTATGGTATTATGGTCATGACTGGGTAAGATATGGTGGTCATGATTGGGTAAGGTATTATGGTGATGACTGGGAATGATATGGTGGTCATGATTGGGTAAGGTATTTTGGTGATGACTGGGAATGATATGGTGGTCATGACTGGGTAAGATATTGTGGTCATGACTGTATAGATTATGGTGGTCATGTCTGGGTGAGATATGGTGGTCATTGTTGGGTGAGATAAGGTGATCATTACTGTGTAAGATATGGTGGTCATGATTGGGTAAGGTATTATGGTCATGACTGGGTAAGATATTGTGGTCATGACTGGGTAAGGTATTGTGGTCATGATTGGGTAAGGTATTATGGTCATGACTGGGTAAGATATGGTGGTCATGATTGGGTAAGGTATTATGGTCATGACTGGGTAAGATATGGTGGTCATGACTGGGTAAGATATGGTGGTCATGACTGGGTAAGGTATTATGGTCATGACTGGGTAAGATATGGTGGTCATGATTGGGTAAGGTATTTTGGTGATGACTGGAAATGATATGGTGGTCATGACTGGGTAAGATATTGTGGTCATGACTGTATAGATTATGGTGGTCATGTCTGGGTGAGATATGGTGGTCATTGTTGGGTGAGATAAGGTGATCATTACTGTGTAAGATATGGTCGTCATGACTGGGTAAAAAATGGTGGTTATGGATGGATAAGATATTGTGGTCATGAGTGGGTAAGATATTGAGGTAATTACTGGGAATTATATGTTGATCATGACTGGGTAAGATAAGGTCATCATTACTGGGTATGATATAATGATCATTGCTAGCTCCAGCACTTCTGTGTACAATAAGGACCACACATGTAGCTGTGAGCAATATCATCGGACCTGGTCATTCCATCATGCCAAATTATATCTGAACTAATTGTATTTTGATCGTGTAGAATGAGAACACACACAGTAAAACTGGCGAATTTGGTCACATTGACCAATAAAAATCACATCCTGTTTGGACAGCTCAAACTGCAGTCCTGCAAAATTGTGTTTCTTGTAGATCTATTTCTGCTAATGGTGCTGGGTGTACAGTGTCTGCACTAAGGGACATTACAATGTATTAACTCTATTGCACGTCCCCCACTTTATAACACCACCCTCGCTATAATGCCAGTGTTGGCCTGTGTTTCAAGCCAGTGTCCAAAAGAGGGAGAACTGAAAAATATATCCAAGAACATACAAAATATACGAAGCATACTCACTATAAAAGTTATATCTTCATTAACATAACAGACCAAAGTCAGTTCAGTTCTCTTGTGGGTAACGGCCAATTATTATTTTTTTATTATTATTCAATATATTTTTCTCTAAACCACCTACTGGGACTCTCTAGATGTTAACACCAGTTTTTCATGTGAAATAAACTAGTTTTGGAAAAGTTGATTTCTAATCGCTGGAAAAATATTTTCACTATTAAATAAGTCTAAGAAAATCAAACAATAAGTTTTCAATTTATTTTCCCAACTCTGTGAAACTCAGGAACCTGCTCTAGGGCTCAAACACATGGCCGCCTGCGGGGGTCCGGGCAGCGATCGTACAGTAAGACAGCTGTCATCGCAGGGAGTAAGGAAAAAGACACACATTTTGACTCTTAGCAAGTCCTTCAGATGCCAAGTGGACCACTTTTAACAGTTATGTTTCCAATGATCTAGTGCTCGACACTTTAGGGAGTTTAATGTAAGCTGGCAATGAATTTTAATATGTTAGTTATGACTCAACTGGGGTTAAGATGCTAAAGATCCAGTAATCCACTGTATGATACACGGAGAACATTTTAACACCTTCAACTCCCTGTTAAGCCTGTGGCGACCTGGGAGACCGATCAGAGTGTGAAGACTTTAGCCTGAGACCACGGAATGAGAACTTAAGTCTGCCAGATGGGCATTAAGTTTGAGGCTACCATAGAGCTTAATCAGAAAAAGGTTTAGCCAGGAGTAACGTAGATGGAGAAACGTGCTGTATAATTGCACTACATTTGGGAGTGATTTGGCTGATGGATTGGCAGACTACGATTTAATTGCGCATTTTTTACATTCCCCCATATGGTAACTAAACAGAGGAAATTTAAAGATATAGGGCCTGATTCATTAAGGATCTTAACTTCAGAAACTTCTTATTTCAGTCTCCTGGACAGAACCATGTTACAATGCAAGGGGTGCAAATTAGTTTTCTGTTTTGCACATAAGTTAAATACTGACTGTTTTTTCATGTAGCACACAAATATCAACTTTAAATTTCAGTGTACAAATAAGCTATCAAGTATTTGTGTGCTACATGAAAAACAGTCAGTGTTTAACTTATGTGCAAAACAGAATACTAATTTGCACCCCTTGCATTGTAACATGGTTTTGTCCAGGAGACTGAAATAAGAAGTTTCTCAAGTTAAAATCCTTAATGAATCAGGCCCATAGTCGACAAGCTAAATTTAGTGATATGACGGTGACCACTCTTGCCTCAAAGCAGAGCAAACTGGATAAGATACTGCTAAAACATTTAACTTGTTTATAAAAATGCATAGTTGCACTGAACAGCAGTTTCTCAATGCAGCCCATCAAAGTACTGTAATCATTAGTTTAAGCTTCTAAACCCTTAATGTCCAGATTGCACAGCTTAGCAAATACATTGTATGTGGTCACTATTCATAAGTAATTGAAAGTTAAAAATTCCGTGGAGTCAAGAAAAGAATGAGATCGATTTCATATTCATCTCAAACTATTTCATATACAACCAAATAGAGATTGAAAGAGTCAGGACAATTAAGAGAATATTGAATAATCCACATCAGTCGCTTATTATCCAGAGCCCTCCGATAGCAAGAATTCTATCGTAAAAACAGCGATAGAAAACCTTTTATGGGCCAAAAATGGGCAAAAAATATCAGGGAGATCACATGGGCACTTGAACTGGAAGCCTGGACTTGTTCTTACAGTTTCAGAATCCATTAAAAAAAGAATTGAGAATTTTAAAAAATATATATATAAAATATATAAAAATATATATAAAAAATAGACAAAAATAAAAGTAAGTAAACTTTATTAACAATAAAAACAAAAAATGTTTTCATTTTATGAAACATTTTTCCATTGCTGAGAGCTGGCGTGAGCGATGAGAGGACAGCAGCAGTACTTGTATATACATCTATACTGTGTTGGACTTCACATTGTACTGATAAAGGGAATATAATGACACAAGTTGTGATATATCTATGTAAATGGAAAAAATGACGTACCTTCTGGAATGCATTGTCCAAGGACGAATTTATATCCTCTGCAGCATTTTTTCCTGTAAGACATAACAACAACATTACTACTAAATAACAAATAATATTACGTTACATTAAAGCTTTAATTTCCACAATAAATTCTGCCAAGGCAAACTCTGGTTGCCAATGCATTCTTGCAATCTATACGTGAGTGGCCATGAGGTTGAGGCCCTGTGTGACCCAATCATCCAGTCGCCTCATTCTTGCCAACATTTAAGAGGTTTCCCAGCGACGCTTTGCTCCCAAGCTGGGACATAAAAGCACGTCATACGCGTTGCTCTCTCACCAGACCTGGAGCACTACAATGCCCATCATGCCATATATCCTATTGGCAGCACAGTAGCTCAGTGGTTAGCACTTCTGCCTTACAGCACTGGGGTCATGAGTTCAATTCCCAACCATGGCCTTATCTGTGTGGAGTTTGTATGTTCTCCCCGTGTTTGCGTGGGTTTCCTCCGGGTGCTCCGGTTTCCTCCCACACTCCAAAAACATACTGGTAGGTTAATTGGCTGCTATCAAAATTTACCCTAGTCTCTCTCTCTCTCTGTCTGTGTGTTTATATTAGGGAATTTAGACTGTTAGACTGTAAGCTCCAATGGGGCAGGGACTGATGTGAATGAGTTCTCTGTACAGCGCTGCGGAATCAGTGGCGCTATATAAATAAATGGTGATGATGAAAAATGTGACATCCTACAGATAGCTAAAGCTCATCCCACAGATTTAGGATCTTATACAAGCCAAAAACTTGAGGCTGAGTTCTATGACATCGCTGGTTGGTCCTCCCCTATGTATGAATCCACCAATCAACATTTCTATAAAGCAAGGCTGGCCAGCAGTCACTCACACTCTGCCTGCCTAGATAGAGAAGCACCTCCCTCCTATCACACAGTAACCTCCTGCAAAGAGTAAAGCAGAGCATGGTGGACATTTGGTTGTATAAACACTCCAGTTATTTCATGTATATTATTCAGCTCAGTATTACACAAATTTTGATAAATGTTAATCTCAAAAAGTGGCTTTACTTGGATGCTAAACACTATCCTGTACCCCAATATTTTGTTTTGCCTTTGTACAGAATATAACTCTGTCCTACTGAACCTCTGTGATGTATATTCTGGTTTTACTGTTAAATAAGTACAAATGTTCACAATACTTTTGTGCAGATTGCTATGACTTAATGAGATATTTTCCTTTAGTTGTTTGCAGTAGCATTAAAACAAGTGAGACCGTCCACCTGGATGCATAATACATTACTACGGGGAGCAGCAGCTGACAGGGATCCCTGTAGCCAGCACAAACATGAAGCATTCCGGAATGCAGAGGTATGATAAGTCTAATTGTATCATCGGGAGAAATGAAACACATGTGGAGGAGACAGCATGTTTAAGGCTTAATGTGACAGAGCCACATTAAGGAAAAACAGCTTTTGGTTATTATTTTTACAACCCTTGAAACTTTTATTCCAGATGATCAAAGATTCCTCCTTTGGCCTCTTTGGAGCCTGTAACAAATACTTCACACATTTATTTCAAAGGCTGAGCAAAATAGATATACTGGATGCCTAGATCAGAATTTCATCCTGTTTACTGGTGCTCTAAGCCAGTCTAGAACAGACATTTCCATATAGAACCTGATTATACAGGATTAAATCTGTTACATGGAATTATGGGTAGATATACTCATAAACACTGACTGTCTTTCTGCCATTTCATTTTGGATGTCTTCTCGCCAACTCAATCTTTCAAAAACTGAATTAATAATATTCCCACCCAAGAACAGAAGCTTCCTGCCTGACATTTCTATTTCTGTCGATAACATGACCATAAATCCCACCCCGCAAGCTTGTTGCCTAGGTGTAATCCTTGATTCACAACTGTCGTTTATTCCCCACATCAACTCTATATCTAAATCATGTTACATACACCTAAAGAACATTTCCAGAATACGCACATATCTGACACAAGACACCGCAAAAACATTAATTCATGCACTCATCATCTCCCGCATCGACTATTGCAATTCCCTCCTTACTGGTCTTCCCAAAGGCAGACTTGAACCCCTACAATCTATTTTGCACGCAGCGGCTAGACTGATTTTCCTTACAAACCGTTATTCCTCTGCTGAGCCACTCTGTCAGTCTCTACATTGGCTGCCTGTATTTCAACGAATCCAATATAAAATTCTTCTACTAACATACAAGGCCATCAACGAAATTGCACCGACATACATTTCCTCACTTGTCTCGAAATATCTCCCTACTCGACACCTCCGTTCTGCACAAGATCTACGTCTCTCCTCCACTCTCATCACATCCTCCCATTCTCGGTTACAGGATTTTTTCCGGGCTGCACCTACTTTGTGGAATTCCCCCCCTCGCACAGTAAGACTTTCCTCTAGTCTTCAAACCTTCAAGCGTTCACTGAAAACCCACCTCTTCAGACAAGGTTATGATATTCCTCAACCATCATCTTAATTTTCCTATTGCCATCCTCTACACTGCTAACGCAAGACAACAACCTTCTGACCAACATTGCAACACACACAGCCCACTCAGTACTTTTACCTTTGCAGTCTGGCTGGTCCATTGTGCAATATGATGTAGCACATGCCCTTGTGTTTCTAACTCCCATTGTCCTATAGATTGTAAGCTTTCGAGCAGGGTTCTCTTACCTCTCTGTCTGTATGTATTACCCAGTATTGTCTTATTAATGTTTGTTCCCAATTGTAAAGCGCTACGGAATTTGCTGGCGCTATATAAATAAATGTTGATGATGATGACGATAAACACGCTTCTGCATTATGTTGGGTATAGCCCAGTAATACTGTTGTTAGGATCTGACAGGTCCACCTCCACCCACCAGAGGCCAGCACTTGCACATGAACTTGCCCTTAGCCATGATGGCCTGTAGTACCTCAAAAATAATCTTGGTTCCTTTTGTCTTCTTCCTGTTCGAGCCTATAAATAGCCATATATCCTTTAATTGATGGAGTTTGCTCTGCACAAGTGATCCTAAACCTGCTCATCTTGTCTACAACTTAGCAGCCTAGTGTACCGAACCCAGTTTGTCTCTGACCCAATCACTGGACTAACCAATAAGGAACCATCCTTTTACTACTTACTGTCCATAAGCTGAGGCAACTGTAAGCTGAATACAAGACTCAGGACTGAAATCTTGATATATCCCAACCCAGAACTTTCTATTATCATTGAGACAGGTTCTGGAGATTTTGCCTTTGAGGAAATTCGGTGGCAGAGATTTTATTTCTCCCACCAAATAACTGCGGCAGAAAAGAATTATGATGTGAGAAACAAAGCTTTGAGCCCCTAACTCAAGTCTCTAACTCAAGAGATCCTGGAGTTATAGGGCATGGCAAGTCAAATATTTGTCCTCAAAGATCAGCGGAATTAGAATTTGTCAGGTCAGAGAAGAGTCTCTGACCTCAGCAAGCCAGGTGGAGTTTACTTCTACGTTGTTTAAATTTCTGTTCTTACAGATCCAGATCCCAGAATGGGAAGGCTGACATATAAACGACTCAACCCAGGACGAACCATAAGGAACAATCGTCTCCAAGTCAAACCTTCTGGGAGCTGTTTGCATTGGCAAGTTGCTGTCCAATATCAAGACACATTATGGGATGGATATGACTCTTCTAAATTCCCCATTAGATTTGTATTTAACCTGTCGAAATAAAGTGTCCAAACCTGAGCAAATTGCAATTGGTTCACAACTCGTAAGCTATCGGTCACAAGTACATCCACAAGATCCACGCATTGATGTCCTGTACATTCTTGTGTCAAAAATACAAAGAGGATGTTAAAAATGTTGTGTCTTCTTGCACTACCTGTTAATAGTATCTACAGTATTTCTTTATTTGTATTGCTACAAGCATTGCCTGTCCCCTCTCATTTGTGAGGTTAGATATCATTAGATTTTATTGTGGATCTACCATCTTCGAAGGACATGATTACACTCTTTGTAGTAGTTGATCGACAAATAAAAGTGACCCACTTCGTGCCATCATCATGGACTCTGCAGAAGAGACACAAGAACTGTTAGGCCTAGATTTACTAAGCTGCGGGTTTGAAAAAGTGGAGATGTTGCCTATAGCAACCAATCAGATTCTAGCTTTCATTTATTTAGTACTTTCTACAAAATGAAAGCTAGAATCTGATTGGTTGCTATAGGCAACATCCCCACATTTTCAAACCCGCAGCTTAGTAAATCTAGGCCTTAATCTGCATAGGAGAGCAGCCAATGCTGTCACTGTCCAGTGAGTTCAATATTCCTTGCGTTTTTGGAGCAAATCAGATACGTTTCCACTTGAATTTGGGTAAAAGTACTCTCTGCCTAAACAGTATTTGTCGCATGTAGACTGACAGTATAAACTGCAGGATAGTCATATGTGCAATTTAAAGTCCCGCATGTAAAAAAAAAAATATAAAAGAAATGACCAACTCATAATATTATAATCATTAATAGAAATACGTGGTTTTTTTTGTTTGTTTTTTAAAGTTTTCATTTTTTATTTACATTTAATACATAAATCAGGATTTTCTTAAGGCGTACTGTACATACAATGCGTTTATATATTCCCTGTGGTGTTTTTAATACAAAGACTATGCTGTGTCAGTCATCATTATCAGTCAGCCCTGCCCTGTAGTTGGTGCAAGTGATGTGACTAAAATAAAAGGTACTTCCAGTCACACAGACCTTGAATCGGCCGCATCTGAGTTGGCACGACCATGGAACGCTCTTACTGTACATTGCCTACGTCCGTCTGCCCTTCCAAGTCATAGTCTGCCGTAAGTGTCATTTGCGCTCAGATATGAACTGCATTCAATTGCGTTCACTGGCATAAGAGACGAATCAGGCTCAGCACTTTTGGGGTCCCACAACATTGACATACTGACATTTGGGGTCCCAGCAAAGAAAGAAGGTTGAGCACCACTGGAATAAACAACTACGAGCTGATCACAGACAAGCTACGCTGAGCAGAGCAGAGGTAAACTTAGTGTGTCAGATATAATGTTACCTTAATGGAAACCCTATGCTCTACTGAGAAGATGAAAATAAAAGTATCTAGAGGTGCTTTCTCACAGCTCAACCTTTTACTCGTTGTAAGATTTCCATAACTTGTGAGCCCAGGGAGCCTTTCAGCGGAACATAAACCACCCACAAATCACTTATATCACCTATATAAATGTCTCAAGACACCCACATGGATAATCATGGCCAGAAACCCTCAGCGTCTGCCAGGACACGTAGGGTAGGAGACATCTGTGCGTATTAAAGGACCCCTTTACTCGACGCGTGATGTGACGTGCTCCAAGCCTGAGATTGCTTTATTCAGCTCTATAACATAAACTTATATATATATACACTTTTAAATAACCTGTTTATAGATTTCATGCTCCCATATTTCTTTTTGACTATCGGCCAAGACTTAAGCTGAAATATCTAGTGTTTAAATCAATCCCCTCCCAACAAGCTCTTAGATACACTTAGAAAAAGCGTATGAGATGCAAGGTAAATGGCATGTCTTCGTTCAATGTGATATCGTACACCTAAATATGTGCTGAATTTACATGGTCTAACTGATGTTCACATTGCTTAGCCTAACAAAATGGAGTCTTGTTTGCTGTGGGATGGGCTGTAAATAGCATATAATTCCAGCATACAAATTTTTTGGGGATCATAATGAGATGCAAGAAGTGGGAAGTGTTTATTGCATTGTTTCGTGGGAAAGCGGTCAGTCAATTCACTATGTCACTAGGTCATGTGACATTACCCATCAGGCACTGGTTCCTAGTGAACAGACAGGCTGCTTCCTCGTCAATATTGGCTCAGCCTATAAAATGGCTGCCTCCACTGTGTGTATATGACAGATACACTTTAAGAGATGCCTATTTCTTGGGCCTTTATCCTAAACTATAAATGATTACTGGGTATTCTCTAACTATACTTTGCATCCCTATCTACTAACACAGGGCAGCACAGTGGCCTAGGGGTTAGCACTTCTGCCTCACAGCACTGGGGTTATGAGTTCAATTCCCGACCATGGCCTTTTTTCCTCCGGGTGCTTTGGTTTTCTCCCACACTCCAAAAACATACTAGTACATTAATTGGCTGCTAACAAATTGACCTTAGTCTCTCACTGTCTGTCTGTTTGTTTATATTAGGGAATTTAGACTGTTAGGGCCTGAGTCATTAAGGCAAAAAAGGAGTAAATGTTCTCTGGGACAAACCATGTTACAATGCAAGGGGTGCAAATTAGTTTATTATTTTTCATATAAGTTAAATACTGGGTGTTTTTTTCATCTAGGATACAAATACTCGATAGCTTTATTATTACACTGAAATTTAAAGTTGATCTAGGACATGTCCTATCCCAACTATAAATATGTCCTCACATTTTAAATTTACCTCCCCCTCCAATGCAACATGGCTTTGCCCAGGTGCAAATGTTACTCCTTTTTTATGCTTTGCTCTCCTTAATGACTCAGGCCCTTAGACTGTAAGCTCCAATGCAGGGACTGATGTGAGTTCTCTGTACATCGCTGAGGAATTAGTGGCGCTATATAAATAAATGATGATGATGATGATGAACTACTGTTATTCTTTATTGATATTGCATATACATGCCTACTTTTGAAAGCAGCTGTCCGGGAGGCGGTCCATCGAGGATGCGTGGCCACACGTGGTTCGTCATTAGGCCCCGTCCCCTGTCAATCTTGGACAATTTTGGGCAATCGCAGCGTGGCCCTGCCCCCTGCTGCGATTGTCCAAGATTGACAAGAGTTGGAAATTAGTAGGCAACTATAATATAGCACCAACACATTTTCCAGCTCTGTGCAGTCAGAGAGCTTTAGTTCTGGCACATCAGTCTCTGCACCAGAGGAGCTTGCGATCTAATGTCTATATACCAGGCACATAAATACAGCACGGTAGTACACTGGTTAGCATTGCTGCCTCACAGTTCTGAGGACATGAGTTTCCATTCTGACCAGGGTCCTAACTGTGTAGTATTTACATGTCCTCCCAAATTTCTGCGTGGGTTTCCTCCTTGTAAAAATTGCATTTGTAGACCAATTGGCTTCTGATAAAATTGGCCCTAGTCTATGTGTGTTAGAGAGTTTAGATTGTAAGCTCCAATGGTGCAGGGATTGATGTGAATGATTACATATTCTCTGTGCAGCGCGGCGTAATATGATTGGCGCTAAATAAATGAACAATAATAATAATACATACATTAAAGCCCCTTTCATGAATCACTGAGACAATAATTAATTTAATATATATAAGAATAATGTTCCATGGATACAATATTCACCCTAATGAACTATAATTCTATTGGTTTGTTTAAGTCTCCGACACCCACTCTTGAACTCAGCTATTTATTTGCCTTCCCTGTGATTTGGTGCTTTATGGCAGGGAGATCAGAGGTATGTTACCTTTCCAGTAAACACACAATACTAACTCAACACAAAACAGGCTTCGTGGCTCGCTCTGCCGTGAGCTCACCAGGAATTTCAAAAAGTAGCAAAGGCTTCAAAGAGTTCTGAACGAAAAAATAAATACACAAAAATCAGAACATACTTTTAAGTGATTAGAATCTGCGCTTGATTTAAACCTCATGTCTGCAAGCCAGGTATTCTGTTTCTGTTTTTTTCATAGGGGTCGGAATTATAAAACAATGAAGCAGGAATTCATCAGCTAAATGAGAATTAATGGAATCCAGTTTACTGGGAGATGTATCAACTTGATTTACCACGGAGGATTACAAAGGCAATCCAACAGAAGTAAGTATTAATTCTGACAGTCTGAATAAGTGTCCGAAATCGGGGAAACGCGTTAATTTACCCTTTGTGGGTGAACCAAAACCTCAGAGAGATATGTTTTATTTTGACAGCATTGGACAAGTATTCTGGTGAAATACCAGTCGTACAGGCCTATTTGTTATGAGGAGAAAACCCATATATCCGGCTGTAACAGGTGTTTTTGCCAGTGATAGTGTTTCATCCTAGTTACCAATCCCTTCCTGCCAATGATAGGTTTCACAGGCAAACGCTATCGCAAAGCCAGATCCCACATCCGCACAGGAAATTTACGTATTTGCTATGCAGTTTTAGGGAGCACTGCTTTCTAAGATTTTAGAGTGTGTCACAACCTATTTGTCACGCATTTTCGTGCACTATAAATACAATAGCTTCATAAAAGAATGAGGGGGCAACAGGTTGGCACAGTGGTTAGCATTGCTGCCTCACAGCACTGGAGTCATAGTTTAGCTTCCCACTGCGGCCCTATCTGTGGAGTTTGTATGTTCTCACTGTGCTTGTGTGGGTTTCCTCCGGGTGCTCTAGTTTTCTCCCACACTGCAAAAAATTTATTTGGTAGTATAATTGGACCCTAGTGCATACTTCACACTGTACCGATTTTGAAAGAACATCCCGATTCACAGGCTGCAAAAGGGGTTGGGCTTATCCAAACTTGGGTGAAGTTTTACCCAAAATTTGCATATTTGTGGTCGGAGATTGGTCAGACTTGGGGCAGATTCTGTTTCCCCTCGTCCCATAAAGATTTGAGTAAAAATGAGCAGTGAATTTGTAACGTCTTAGCCTGCAAGGTGCACAGCCAGACATTGAGACTCCCAGATGTCTAGTGACATCTCGCAGCCAATTGAATCTGCCCCAAAATTTGGGGAGGTATGTCCTAGTGTGTGTTTGCGTGGCAAGAAACTTAGACCGTAAGCTCCAATAAGGCCAGGAGTGATGTGAATGATTACATATTCTCTGTACAGTGATGTACAACATCATTGGTGCTATATAAATATTAAATAATCTAAGTTATGTATTAGATTCATGTATTTTGCTTATGTGTGATCCCTAAAAGTTGCTGAAGGTCATATACAATCTAATAAAATATGTACAACTGGGGGTATATTTACTAAACTGCGGGTTTAAAAAAGTGGAGATGTTGCCTGTAGCAACCAATCAGATTCTAGCTGTCATTTGGTAGAATATACTAAGTAAATGACAGCTAGAATCTGATTGGTTGCTATAGGCAACATCTCCACTTTTTTAACCCGCAGTTTAGTAAATATGCCCATTGGAGGCGGAAGCTCTCTTTATATTACCTTCATGTCCCACATATGAAAATGTCACGTTTTGGGTTTAGTTTCATAAGTTTATGACCCGCAGTGGTTAAATATGGTTATAATTTGTTCCTTTGTAAATTATAACACACAGTGTATGTTAAAGTTCATGGAAATTTCTCCCACACTTGTGGCATTTAATAACTGATGGCTGTCAGTGTAGTAGTATGTGTTATTACGCCTGGTGCAGGGACACATGCTGGATGAATAAGTATCTGGCACCAGAGGTTTTTCAAGCAACAAAAATGTGCATTACATCATACTCTCTACAAGCTGAGGCAGTCTCTATTTTATATCACTGTTTTATTTTACTTTCCTCCCCGTATAGGACTGTATTGGTCATGCATCTTTCAATTCATAATAGAGTTTATAGAATCAAAAACAAGCAACAAACAGAAAAAGTAGGGGGAGGGTTAGATACTTTACTAAGCTAAAACTAGCAGGTTTACAAACTGGCCTTTAAGCAAACCTCCTAAAATTTGGGAATCCGGCATTGGGACAGGAGGTGTGGCTGTGACACAAATGGATGTGGCCACACCCCAGGGGCGTGTCTAATTAAACTAGAGATGCTCACTGACCCGTGTGAACTGGTTTTGGTTTTGGATTAGCTTTGTGTTTTGATTTTGGTAAAACCACCCTTGTGGGTTTTGGTTTTGGTTTTGGATGTTTTAGAAGAAATCCTAAATTATGCTAAAATCACATCATTTTGCTCTTTTTTTGTTCCTACATTATTATTAACCTCAATAACACTAATTTAAAGTCATTTGCAATCAATTTTGACCACCTCACAGGTCACAATATTATTTTCATACACTTTCGGTCAAATACTGCAACGACCTGGCTGGATGGTAAGCGACAGAGCAATGACACAAACACACGGCAGTTCCTAGCACATCTAGGACACATTGGCACACAGCAGTGGCAGAAAAGATAAATGGGGGTCCGCCCTCCCTCCCACCCCTCGCTATGTTGGATCTTAAAAAGGAATTCAAAACTCGTGAGATCCGACGACGTCGCAATGACGTTTTGCCTCGTTTTCAATCCCGAGGGCTTGCGACAGTACAGAGTCAACTGGGCTCGATACTAGAATCCCCTAAGTTCGGGTGTGTCTGGTTCTTGAGGAACCGAGCCTGAGCATCTCTAGTTTAAACACCTCTTATTAGAGCGATTCCTTCTTAGAAAAATAATTCAGGCACTGGTTTGGAACATGTTAATTCCTTCCTAATCATATGTATATTGGAATCTCTTAAAGCTCATCACGGCATAACTTGTCTGGTCAACAGGGCGGACAGAGTATACTACTTACATAGATATTGGGTAATTAAGACTACAGAGGATGTATACAGAGGGTGAGATTGCTTCATTTGTTTCCATATAAAATCAAAAACGTTTATTCTGTAATTTGGAGACTCTATTCACTGCAGCAATAGCCTTCTTTGGAGCATCCTGAATAGATACTTTATGAATAACCGTGTCAGACCATTGAATACATTGAGACCTTATTTTATCTATTTTGTATAGCACAATATAGAGATTCAGCTATTATTTATATCTCTGAGGTTTTTTTTGTGCATATATTTTGACATTCAAAGTTTTCAATTGTATACAGTCTACTAAGAAATAAACGTGAATTATTTATATTGAAGGTGAGTTGTGACAAGTTTTTTTTATTAGTGTTGATATCTTAAATGAAGGTTACGTTTATGTAAACTCCACCCACTTTTTGTTAAGCACCACCCCCTTTACAACCCACAAATTGGGATATCCCACCAAATCTCTGACAGTTGGGAGGTATGTAATATGCATATTAAGTTAATAATTAGTGAGCTCTGACAAGGCAGTGAGATCGGACCACTATATGGTAATCTTATACAAAAATGTATAGGTATATGCATACTTGCCTATTTTTGAAATCCCCCCTCTTGGATAAGAGACCTCAGTTATGTGGTCTGGGGCCGTAGCCACCGCAATTGCGTCATTAGACCCTGCCCCCTCTGCAACATGACACAATTATTGGCCTATTGCACAGGGGGCGGGACCATGATGATGCGATTATCTGTGAATTGCGTCACTAAGGCCCACACCATGCTCAAGTCACTAAGGAAGCAACAGGATTCGGGAGGTTGCCCTACTCTCCCGGGAGTCCAAGAGAACTCCTAGACATTGAGGGGTCTCCCAGGCATTCCTGGAGAGTAGGGAAACTATGGGTATATGACTGTCTAATATCTATTATAGAATGATCAAGTTTAACAAATAAAGACCAGCAAGCACACACAGCTATATCACTGGCAGGTTTGAGCACATAATATATATATATATATATATATATATATATATATATATATATATATATATTTATATGTACATATGTATAGATAGATATATAGATCTCTCTCTATAATATATATATAAAGAGAGAGATATCTATACTGGAACCAACACTAGTTTCACACTCAGAATGTCTTTATGCAGCAGGAGGATCTTTAATGCACAGGAAAACATAGTGACCATAAAATGTATTAAAAAAAAAAATACCACTCACAATGGCCTCTGTTCCAGTTTCTAAATTAATAGTGGTTTTGCGTTGCCAGTAATGTTTATGACTCTACTGCTGCCACACGATTGGTCCCTGTGGACAGGAACAATGTAAATTAAATTATACTTTGAAAAACTGCTAACTCAGATTAGATCAGCAGAATTTTTGGAGCTGAAGAACAGGCCTAAATAATGAATCTAGAAATAGAAATGGCTTAGTGTTCAATGTTAGGAAGAATAGTAATTACTCGGAGAAGCTTTACATGGTACCTTCAATGACCTGGCAAGGAGAACGCTGCATGCAAATTCATATATCAGACAGAAATGACATAACTGCAATATAACTTGAGCTATTTTTATCTGGAGATACAATGGAGGAAACTTGGCTTCTAGCAAGGACCCATGTCAGTGACTCAGTAAATTCAAAGCACAACATAGCCAAAAATGTTCTGTTGCGTTATTTGCTATTTAAAAATCCAGTACTAATCTGCAACATGGTTCACATTGAATCCATCTATTTACTTTTTCCCCTTGTATGGCATCCAATGAAGAGATTTGTCTGGCATTCGGGAAAGTCATGAACTGAGACTTTCTACAACATTATAGCATAGATAGTGAGGTTTCTGGCATCTTATTACACCGATAAGGGGCAAACGCAGGATTTGCAGAGGGGAGTTTCCACACAACGCCACCAGTGGGTGTGACCAGCATGCATGGGGGCGTAGCTATAATATTAGACACTGCTTGGCTGCTCTCCAACACTTCCTATCCCCATAATATACATGGGCAATGCTGCGTACACTACTGCTAGGTGCACGCAGCTCTCTCTTTTCAAGCAGAGCTGTGTGAAGCTGGGGCAGGGTCCAGTCACCTCAATTATACAGTGCCCCAGGCTTGAAGGGGGGTTTCCAGGCACTAGGAACCCCCCCCTCGGTTTGCCTATGCCAATGATGATTGACCCGCGGTAAGCCTAGTAAGTGTGGCAGCTTACCGGGGCACCCTGCCAGCCTGACTATAGCACAAAACTTTTGTTTATTGGTTTGAAAAAAACATGCCACTTAAAATTCCGAGTCCCTGCTCTGTGGATAACAAAGCAGGAATCAGAACAAGTGTGGGGGGTAATGGGGGGTGGTGCGTGTACAGTGAAGCCACTACAACGCATGTGCCGTGGATTGACAAAGGGGCTTCACTTTGCATGCACCAACGCCGGGCGGGATCGCCAGAGCTTTCTGCATCAACCTTGGTTTGACCTACCCTCTGACTAGTTCACATCCCCTAACTTTACATTTTGAGAGAATTACAAAGCATAAATAAGATTGACAGGAGGGTCCTTGGAGAACACAAAGTGAATTATGGTATAGAAAAAACAATTACACCTTTAGAGATGCTAGAGCAGGTCCTGCTACATGATTTTTATATGCTAATATCTTAACATCTATAAACTACTCAAATGCAAAATTAAAAAAACCAACATCTGCTCAGAGAAATAACATAAGAAGAGACCTATAGGGACATTTTCCACTAAATTCTAAAATTGCAATCTGCACATGTGAGGGTAATCTGTGCTTCGTTGTTTGTTTTTGTATTGTTCTCATGTAAAGAATATATTATACCATATGAAAGAAAGGAAGTGAGCCATGAAATAATCTCATAATCGCTCTGAGTACTTTGCGCAGATCATACAAGCAAATTCTAACCCTAGTTACATCACTCACCACTTTGGTTTGGAACCTGTTACATCAGTTTAATGGTTGAGAACCTAGATTTGCCCTGAAATCTAATATAAGTTTCATTCTTGTAAGTGTGTCTTTCTGTACCCACAAGGGGATTTGTGTCTTCTAACTCAAGTAACAATACACAGATATTGCTCTACTGCAGTGGGAGAAAGTTACATTCTAGATGTGAATACTGACAACGTATGTGTAACGTTTTGGCAGGCAAATTTGTAAGAAAATACATAATGACCTGTCCGAGGCTTAAAAAGTTGTCAGAGAACTTTATTAAATGATGCCAAAGAAATCCCAGATAAGTCACTGGTAAAATACACTAGATTGAATTACACATTGAATTTACTCTGAAGCCGCTTTATGACTAACGCAGGGCAGGGTCTAAACGTTTTCCAATATAACACGCTATACACGTTCATACGATTATACAATTCCCATTCTAGTTATTCTCAGCTCTTTAAATTATACCCACAATGGAGAAGACCAATATGTATGGGTATACAGCCAGTTAGTATACTAGGGACTGATTAAATCAACAGCCACCAATAACTGCCGCTGTCCCTTAATGAAGTCACTAGTTCCTTTATAAATATTGCTGAAGTCCATAAAAAGGCTGCCTCCACTATTATTAGGCAACGGGTACGCTTTAAATGTGGTTTATAACGATAAGAATATAGAAATTGATATTGGCAGGAGGGCACGTTTTAACACCCCTGAACAGTGGGCGAAGTGGGGGTGTTAAACTATTAAATTCCACTCACTTCCATTCCCATTATATTTTTCATACCGCCACTTCTAAGTTTCCACTTCGACCACTGCCCCTGAAAGAACGAAAATAGTGACACCATGGAGTAATAGATTTAAAAGCTGAATTGATTCATTTATACCCGGAGTCAGTTGTCCTTCACGCAGACCTCAGTCAAGGTAGTTTGCTATGGATAATGAAGAATTGGTATAATAAATTCTATGGTGTATAAAACACATCACAAACAATTTTATTAGAGAAGACGGCGGTATACCAAGTACAATTATAATTCTTTGCAAATAAAACATTATTTTGATGAAGGTTGTGTAGACGAGTTGCCAAAATGATATTACTGGAGCTAGGTACCCTCAAGAATATCAGAAGAAGGGTGGTTTGAAACTTTCAAATGGTTTTGAAATCGGATTGAATTTCACCTCTTTGGAAGCCCTGGATGTGCTTGCGGTACTATAGCCAATAGATTGGAACCGCTGGTTTGAAATCTGTCGCTTGCATTTACTGATTGAATTTCAACGTCGAGGTTGGCAATTCATCATTTACATGCGCCTTTCGAGGTTTGTGTTCATTTTTAACTTTTATTTAAATAAAAAACACTTTTTAAATAATAAATTATAAAAAAAAAAAAAATTTAACATTTTTTTAAAATCAAACTACAAACATTACTTTCTTCGAAGTTTTTTTACATGGCTCCAGCAAATTTTAGAAACTTTGTCATTATGTTTTAAAGCATCTCAGTTTACTCAGGAACAAATTTAATACATTTACCTTCCTGCAATAAACTCTGAATTACTGAAGGTGCAAAGCATATTTCTCCACTGTGCCCATATACAGGTGCAGGACCTGTGGCAGATACAGGGGGGGGGGGGGCTATCAGGGCCAATGCCCCCTCCCCTTTAGCAGCACACTACATGGCCTGGCAGACGAGAGGCAGGCAGAGGATCCTGCCCGGTCGTTGTGATTATGGTTTAAACACCATCAGAGCGACTGGGTAGCATCCTCTGCCTGTTTCTCAGCTGCCTAGTCCAATCAATGTGAAGGAGGGGACGGTGCATGCCAATAAGAATGAAGAAGGGGTGGAGCTATTCTAAATACCCCCCCTAGACAAAAGGTCTAGGTCCGCCCCTCTGCAGGACCTACGTTCTGCATTTATTTTTAAATGAACTTTGTTTATGCTTTCACAGTGTAACAAAAGTTGCCAGTGTTCAAAGTAGTAGCAGTTGTACATGCAGGTAAACCATAGTTGCCAACATTGGCAACTTGTGTCCTGGGAGGTCCGGGAGGCAGGTGGGTGTGTGGGGGCGGGGCTCGAAGAATCGCGTCGTTAGCCCCGTCCCCAAAGCCGCCATCACTTTTTTCGGCCAATAAAAATAGGGGGCAGGAACAGAATGACGCGTATATGGCTCCACTAAGCCCCGTCCCCTCCGTTTAATTTAAAGAGCCGGCCGGGAATCAGGAGAATTGCCTGCTCCACCCGGGAGACCGACACGGATTTCGGGAGTCTCACGGACATTCTGGAGAGTTGGCAAGTATGAGGTAAACAAGCCGCAAGTAGTATTAAGTAGTCGACACAAGTATTCGGAACAGTTAAAAATAATGTATAGCAAGAGCTTGTGCACGCAACCAGCACTGAGGAAAAGGGCTTAAATTAAAACTAAATGTGCAACAGCGTGTTGTGGGTATGGGGTAGGAAAGGAAAGGGGGTTGGGAATCAGGGAGGGCAACTGAGGCCAAAACCAGGACCCCAAACGTACATTATCTGCTGCTAGGCTAGGATATCACAGGCTATTGGTTGGCTACAGTGTCTAACGTGTAAATCTTTTATATGGTATAAAAGAAAAAGTTTATTTCTTTGTTTGTCTGTTTGTTTGTTGGCGAATATCTTCCACTGCTCTCAAATCTGACATAGTTATTTAGTATTGAAAAAATAAGCTATTAGACCACATAGCAACAGAGCGATAAATATTGAAAACATCATTTATGGGCTGTAAAAATTTGTGTGATTGCTGGAAGGAAACCTGGTGACAACACGACATAACGACAACACGACATAACGACAACACGACAAAAGGACAACGCAACAAATCTCGCGACAACTGCATTCTTTAAGTGAAAGTACAACTTTAAATAAAATAAATCACAGTCGCAATAAAATTTATTTATTTTTACTAAAATTAAATTTTGTTTAGTTTAAATTTGACTTTATTTCTCTAATCAGAGCTTTGGATAAGCCGAGCGACCCTGCTTGTATAACTATAACGGAAGTTCTGACAAGCCGCGGGAAGGGTCCATTCTGGAGGGCGGACTGTTACAGATGAACCATTCGCACCAGATTTGGTTGTAGTTATCATGTTTGTATAAGTACGCAGAGATTTTCTCCAAGGTAGCTAGGAAACTGATTTTATTAAGTAGCTGGTGCTCCAGGGAAAGGGGATCCAGACATTTCCCGTAACTTCTATCTCATACTTGCCTACTTTCTTCAGCTCCCTTCCGGGAGCCAGCCAGTGGAGGGAGGCGTGAGGGGGCGTAAGGGGGCGGGGCGGCCAAAATCACGTCATTTGGCCCCGCCCCCCGTGACGGCATGACGCAAACGCGTCATTTGACCGCGAGGGGCGGGGCCAAATGCCGCGATTCACTGGGAATCGTGGCGTTTGGGATTTAATTCTGCCCACTTCACTAGGAAGTGGGGCACTTCCTAGTGAAGTGGGGCAAAATTTTGGGAGATTGCCACACTCGCCCGGGAGTCCGGGAGACTCTCGCAAAATGTGGGAGTCTCCTGGACATTCCGGGAGAGTTGGCAAGTATGTTCTATCTAACCGTATTGCGAATTTGCATAGACATTTTTCTCCCATCATTTGTGAATTGCGTACAATCGCTGACATAGTAAAAGAAAGGACACGTCAAAGTCCTGCCTCCTGTCACACTTGGACCACCCCTATGACAGTGACTGATTGGTTTGTTACCATCTGGAAATATTCTTGCGCAAGTCTGGGTGTGGTTTGGGCTGATCATGGGTGTGGTCTTCTTTGTCCAGAATTTCCAGGCAGTAATGTTAGCAGGTATGCATTTGTACATTTTAATGTTATTATTACATTGATTTGTGAGCGCTTTACTGGATCCAATACATCCAGATGGTGGACAAAACGTCCTATCGAAAGCACCTAATCATTACCTTAAAGGACGTGGGAACAATCAGGTGACTTCGTAGGGCTACTGTCCACACATGGCACGGAGCACTCCACTCAGCTCCTCAGTGGTGGCAAAAAGTTGTCTCGTATAGGTTGTCGCTACCTTCACACTAGGCCATGCACATGTAATGTTTGCAATTTTATTAGAATGATGAGCAAAATAATTTTTATAGAATTTGGACGATTTTGGATATTAGATAAACTAGTATGAAGCAGTGAAAGCGAGTTTCTGGTGGCTATGGGTCATTTCTCGCAAACTTTCTGTCGTTTATTCAATGAACTAGGCACCGATACAAACCATAGCACCATCGGTGACCACCTAGGTTGGTCTAACGGAGGTGCTGCCCTCTAATCCTGGTCGCTGTATTCAGCCAGGTAAATCCTGCTGCTGCCAATTGCAATGAATATTAATATACATATATAAGGCCAAGAATAAAATTGTCTTTAACTAACTCACCCCCCCCTCCCCATCAGTAGAACTGTGAGGGTTTGTTGCCAAGGACCTTGTAGTGCGTGAGAGCTTGCCCCCACCAGAGCCGGAACTGCTACTTAAAGTCTCCCAAGTTCTCCAAAGAAGTAGCGTTGGGGGAGGAAAGTTCTCTTAAACTAGGCTGTTTCCTGGCATGGTACCCCACAGCCCAGCTAGCTAGGACGAGGGGTATAATAAATAATTTTGGGGTGAAATTATTATTTAAGAAGGCAATGCATTTCCTCTGTTCGTCCCATATTCACCACGCTATATTGAAACCAAATGCAATAAAATGAAAAAAAAAAAATCTAAAAAAATCCCCATGTGTTTTGTATACCTATCTACAGCCACATTTACACATGTGGTTTTATTTGCCGTTACTATTTTGATGGTAGTATCTAAGCTACAGGTCCAGAAATGCTGATCACATGTTTAACTGCATATAAATTGCCTAAAATCATTGTAACCTTTTATCATTAGGTGGATGCTACACGAATCCTTTCAATGAACTACTAAACTTTGCATCCTTTGCCAATTCCGCTACACTTTCAGCTGGAAAAAGAATATCAAGATAAATTGGGATGATTGGTTCTAGCTTCCCCTCGGTGTTCCTGCCTTCCTGTTCAACAAGGCACCGAGATTTGTTTCTGATTAAAGAGGAGTTAAAATAGTTTCAGCCCTATGCTGAGTGTTGGGCAAGAAATAGCAGGGAAACGGGAAGACGATTTATCTTCAAGAAAAGATGGAACGTGGCAGATAGTTGAAGTCTTCTGCCTTTTCATCGACAATAAGAGCCTGTGCGAATTATTGTTCATGTTTTAATTAACATAGTTGTGTATGATGTATTGACATGGAATTGTTTTATATGAAAGAGGTGGTATTGCCGATGATATATATATGGGCCACTGCTTCTCATATATCAGAGTTTGTAGGAAGGGGGGAGCATTACTTCAACGCACACTGCATTTCTTGTTTTACAGAAGGCATGGGGAAACTGGCACAGATCATCATCATCCTCATCACCATTTATTTATATAGCGCCACTAATTCAGCAGCGCTGTACAGAGAACGCATTCACATCAGTCCCTGCCCCATTGGAGCTTACAGTCTAAATTCCCTAACATACACACACACAGACAGAGAGAGAGAGAGAGAGACTAGCAGCCAATTAACCTACTATTAAGTTTTTGGAGTGTGGGAGGAAACCAGAGCACCCGGAGGAAACCCATATGGAAAAAAAAAAGGTGGTATATCCCACAGCAAACAGTTAGACTTGAGTTTCACTTTAGAAACTGCACTCAATAAATGACGGTTAGAGCACCGCTACCTTTTCTAGAATACCAAATTTTATAAATGTTACTGAAAATCTGGCTATACACAGAGAAATGTGAAAGTTTGTCCCATCTGAGAACAGTAGGACCTGTAATCAAACCTGGAGACATGTGGGTGGTCAAATAGACTGCAAGCTCTCAGCATCAGCGCCTTCTCTACCCTCTGTCTCACATCTGCACCTCCTCCTTCAACCTGGTATGATCTGTTCGGTGAGTTCTGGAAAAATTAGTGTAATCCAGATGCAATGAGCATCGCGGGTTCCAGAATTTGTGACGCCTTATAGATAAACGATGATGATGGCGAGTGCACAGATACTGGCATTGAATGTTTGCACCGAGTGATTGGATCACACCGTGCAACTGGCAACTGCACTAGGTTGGCCAATGACCTCAGGAGCATCAGTGGAGGTTACCAACCTACCCAATTTACCGTCATGATAGATCAATTGAAATCTGGCATCTGATCAGTTAGAATGAGACCACATCAATGACCAAAATCAACAATGACCATATCTGCATGTGTCGTTCAAGTGTAAATTTATTTAAAAAAACCATATTAAGGCCATAAACGTACAATTATTCTGAAGTATCTGAAGGAACTACTTCCTCTCAGCCAGCCAGCTAGCAATTGTTTAATATGGCTTCCATCACATGGGATCTACTTCATCATCATCATTTATTTATATAGCGCCACCGATTCCGCAGCGCTGTACAGAGAACTCACTCACATCAGTCCCTGCCCCATTGGAGCTTACAGTCTAAATTCCCTAACACACACATACACACAGACAGACAGACAGAGAGGGAGAGACTAGGGTCAATTTTGATAGCAGCCAATTAACCTACTAGTATGTTTTTTTGGAGTGTGGGAGGAAACCGGAGCACCCGGGGGAAACCCACGCAAACACAGGGAGAACATACAAACTCCACACAGATAAGGCCATGGTCGGGATTTGAACTCTTGACCCCAGCGCTGTGAGGCAGAAGTGCTAACCACTTCGCCACCGTGCTGCCCAACATGCACTATTTTGGTAAATAACCTCTCGCATGTGACATGTCATCATCACTGACAATAGTATTTGGTCATTGTAAAAAGTATGATTGCATAGGAAACAAATAAACCCTCGTGATGACAACTTTATCTCAAATTCTCCACTACTGGATTGTTTTGGAGATTTATGTATGCATGCTACTGGCAACGGTTTAATGTAAGGTAAACTATATTTTAAAGGGGTTATCTACTTTTGGACAATCTCTACATAATCAATCCTGCTCTGAACACATAGCAATGGAGCCGCCCTCCCCCCATTGACTCCCCCAAGACCAGCTACCGGATTTAGAGAGAGTCAGCTCACTAGAGTTTGTAGTTTAGGCTTCCACAGAGCTGGACGGTACGAGTCCTTCAGCGATTGAAGCTGTGGCACAAGTCACGTCTCTGATTCAGGCAACCATCTGACTCTGAAGAACTGGTCAGTTAGTGCTACCTCTGCACCGTGTCATTGAAGAAGCTTGTTTAATTTGTTAGACCCAGAACAGATGCCCAAATCATTACCAAAAAAAGAACAGGGTGGAATTTAGTTTAGTTAACAAAAATAGTAGCAGACCGGCCTAATATGTTGACCAGTGAAACATATTTGTGTTCTCTCTCCTCCTACTACCTATCTGTCATGTGCCGAGAGTAGCACAAGACTCACGTTAGATGTAGGCTATACAATTGTAAAGTACAGACAGCCCAGGATTGATGAACTGCATTGCATGACAGCCTAATGTGTCTGTATCCGTCTGCCAATTCCACTACACCACAACAGTGAAAGTACGCATGAAAACATGTGTTATTTGTACAACAATTTCTCGATTACCAAGTATTGAACATGTATTTAACACGTACAGCTCCATTTATACTGTAAAGGTCGTAAACTGAGAAAACTGGTGCCAACACATCTGCTTCACAGAGATGATCTTGTCTTAGTTATCTATCAATTGTTCTTTCTATGGTCCAAAACAGGGATAGGCAACCTGCAACAAGCTGCTGTGGAACAACAAGATCCAGGATGTCTTCTGTCTCCAAAGTTCTAGACCAGGATTAGGCAACCTGTGACTTGCCAGGCGTTGAGTGACAACAAAATCCAGCATTTCTTATCAGCCTCCAATGTTCTAGTCCAAGATTAGGTAACCCGCGGCTCTAAAGCTGTTGTGGAACTACAAAGCCCAGTGTGCCCTGCCTGCCAGAGGCTGTGTTATCTTGATGTTCCACAAAAGCTTAGAAGCAACAGGTTGTCTAAAACATTTGATCATATAATTTAAAAATGTGAGGTTTTACATGTTCTTTCTAAATACAATTTGTATATAGCAGGAATTTAAGATACAGCAACAATGAAGCAGTGAATATGTACTATATGAATATTTTAGGTTACTTAGGGGGGAAATGAATTCAACACGAGTTGCCACGTATGTCATTTATACATGCCCAAAGAAAAAAATGAGTGTAATCCCGAAGCAATGAGCATGGCGGGTTCCGGAATTGAAAATCTACCCCGGCATTCAACTTGTGCATTAAATCCCTCCTAAATTTCAAAGACGACTTAAATGAAACTGAAAAGTATGGTTTACTAAGCATCAGTGCCCCTACTACTGTATCATATTGGGCATCTCTCTGTTGCTAAGCAACATCACTCTATAACAATACAATTATTTCATCCCTGATCACCAGTATTCTAGAACAGTGGTCAGGGAACAGGGGTAAATTACCCCAAATGGGGTAAAAATGAAAAATTCCTGGGGGTAATGATGCCGATTCACATGCTGTCAGTTGGATTGTAGACCCCTTTAAATGTGAAATTGCTGTTGTACCAGCAGAGCCTCAAGGGTTGGCAGAGGCACTTCTTGAGCGTTGATGCAATAATGAAGCACGTATTGCATTTGAAAACAAAGCAGATCTGTCCAATTTTTGGATGTCAACAGCTGGAAAGGCATCAAAATTGCACATGAGGAGGCAGTCAAAAAGTTGCTGCCTTTTGCAACAACCTACCTTTGCGAACAAGGATTTTCCACTCTAACGAACATAAAAACAAAGCAGAGAAATCGATTGGACGCTGACGACTGTATTCAAATTGCTCTGACATCAAAATGCCCCAATATTGATGCTTTTGTATCAAAAATGAAGCAACATCATTTCTCCAAAACCTCAAGTTTTGAAGTTGAAGCTTTCAAAGAAATTTTGAATAGATTCAATACAATTTTGAATTCCAATAATTAATAATATATGATTTCCTTCCTTTCAAATCAAGGGGGTAACGTCGGCGTATCTAAATATATTTTGGGGTAAAAGGTAAAAAAGTTCCCTGACCCCTGCTCTAGCAGCTTGACATTTCGACAGAGACGAGTTCATTTTTCATTTCTCCATCTTCCACTGTCTCCCACAGCTGCTTTAATAATGCCTCTGCCTTAGAGCAACCACATACACTCCCCCCCCCCCCCCTGGCTATGATATTTATATATCAAATGTTCCCCACACCTCTTAGATTGTAAGCTCATTAGCTCAGGGACATTTTTGCCTTCTATTTCATATCACTGTGCGGATTTTATTTGTATAACGATCCCCTCAATGTTCAGTGCTATGTAATTGTTGGGGCTTTATAAATAAATTATAATAATATATTTTTCTATCTCAGCCGAACGTTGTGTACAGGTAAATGTAGAATTCTGCACTTCTACGTTGATAACAGAAAATCCTGTGAAGATTGTGCCGCTATCAGGGATCACCCTTAGTGTGGGGAACGATGGGGTGCAGTTGTTCTCGCTCTCCCCTGCTTGTCAGTGCTGATAGATGTAGTGTAACCTGGATCTAACACTGGCTTGTATGTCAGCTGCTGTTAGATCCAGGTTACACTGAATCTACCAATGCCGGCAATAGGGGAGACCAGAGACAGTGTCCTATGTGACACTTAGTAGTCTGTGATTTGTGGTCACAAGAAATGAATATACAGTGTAGTGTAATCACTCCTGCACCTATCAGCTTGTGCTGGGGATATTATATGTAGAAACTTGTAATTGTTCCACGTTGTATTAATATTTTGCACACGTGTAGATCATACTTACCAACTCCCGGAGGAGAGGGGGCGTGACTGGAGGGCGGGAGGGGGCGGGATGAGGCCAATCGCGTCATTTTGGGCCCGCCCCCGCGAAAACGTAATTTGCGTCGCGGGGGGGGGGGGGGGGGGGGGTGGGGGGTGGGGAATGACGCGATTGGCCTCGTCCCGCCCTCCAAAATGGCGTGATTCACCGAGAATCGAGTCAAATGACGTGATTCTCGGTGTGAGATTGGGATGCGGGAGAAATGCCAGCTTGCTCGGGAGTCTCCCGGACGTTCCGGGAGAGTTGGCATGTATGGTGTAGATAGAAAATGATTGTTGTCAAAACTGTTCAAGAAACAGGTCCAAAACCAAATCATCTCAGATCCTACTTTGACTATTATCCAAGCAGCTGGGTGGCTGGCCATCAGTTTTCCGAATCAGTTCATAGGTACCTGGAAACAACCCTCTATTTATTTTCAGTCAAGCTCATTTCAGCCATTAATGAAATATGACAAACTGCACAGATATGCGAACAACAAAACACTATGTACAAATATACAAAAGTCTAATACTTATTATATTATTTACATTTTTAAAACAGCCACAGTTACAGTGGGATTTAGTTTGCACTCCACAGATATCATAGAATGCCACAACTAATATTATTATTATTAACATTCATTTAGATACAACCGACCTGTTCTGCAGCCGTTAACAATTGGGAACAAGGAACAAACACAGGGGTCTATCGTTGTGATAAGCAGCGATAAAAAATGGTCACAATCCCTGGGTCTTCATAAATAGAGGCCTTAGGGGTATATTTACTAAACTGCGGGTTTGAAAAAGTGGAGATGTTGCCTATAGCAACCAATCAGATTCTAGTTATCATTTATTTAGTACATTCTACAAAATGACAGCTAGAATCTGATTGGTTGCTATAGGAAACATCTCCACGTTTTCAAACCCGCAGTTTAGTAAATATACTCCTTAGTGTTAGAGCCAGGAACCACTGATTGGTTCCTGGTACTGTAGTTAGGACGCATAGTGTTCACACAGCCCCTTGTTTGGGTTTCTCATTTTCTAACGGAGCCACTGCGCAGTGATGTCATAGCGCTTGGCTCTTACATTAAACCCCTCCCTGCCCCACGTTCTCCAGCAGGTGCATGCGGAGGGTTCAGGTTTAAATATATAATGAGGGGGGCTAGATTCCAGCCTGCACTGAGGCCAGAACCATGTGCACCCCTCAGCTCAAAATGTCATGAGCAAATATATAGCTAGTCTGTCAAAGTGCTGTAAGTAAATGTAGCACAGATGATACAATCTGCTCTCTATAAACCATTCTGTTATTCACATAACCGCACCCCAAACAACCTAAGTTTCCTATTAAGTCTATCCTGAGAAGTCAGCATTGCTCCGTATTGGCACTCTTTCCCTGGCGCCTTCTCTCTGCTTGGAATGCCGAGAGCTGGGCAAACACCTTGAGGTATACGGATTACAAGACACAAAGCCAATCTCGGATCTTTATTCAATTTATCTCAAGCTGTATCTTTTGTTTTTCTCCAAGATTTGTTACATAGGGAAATATCATTAAAATATCCTCAGCGCAGATGTTTCAATCATTGTACTTATTTCTATTTTCTTACTCCCCCTGGGTGGTAAACAGCTCGCTTTTAACGCATATAAATTTTTTATTTTTTTACTACAACAGAATAACCATTTTAAAACTGCGCTGCTTGAACACAGCAGCGTGCCTCGCTAGTAAAATGTCTGTGATCCCGAGACAACGCAGACGTTAAAGACAACAGAAGAGATGGCACGGACAACAGTTAGATAAAGGATAAAAAAACATACTTATTATAAAAGCAATGTGCTTTCTGTAACTATCACTTTCGAGTAGGAAATAATTGTTCTTAATACATTGGGGGTTAGTAGCTAGCAAAATGAAAAGTACAATAACGTCTAACTTGCAGCAACCAGGTATTGCTTTCACGGTATAACTTGCAAAACAGCAATCAATGTGAAATTGTTGATTGGCTATTAAGAGTTATTGCATGTATACAATGTATATATGTATATATATATATATATATATATATATATATATATATATATATACAGGGTGATTCAAAAGTCGCAGTACACCCTTTTATTTAAAAAACTCTACAGGAATTGGGCCGATTGGCCGATTTCAAGATGGCGCCCATGTTTGGTACATACCGTAAAAGATAGACCACGTCACCCATACCTTACTGGAGTATTCAGGTTTCCCAATTTTCTGTAGAGTTTTTGAAATAAAAGGGTGTACTGCGACTTTTGAATCACCCTGTATATATATATATATATATATATATATATATATATATATATATACATATACATAAATTGTTTTTCAGTATGCCGCAAACATTCAAATATAACTGGATTTTAATTGAAAAAATACAAAAGGTTTCGTTTCTCCTAAGGGGGGAATTCAATTCCCCCCAGAATAACGTTGCGCTATGTGTATACAGTTAATACGGTCATTTAACCACAGATAAAAGCCGGCGTTGAAATTACCGTATTAACGGTAATTATGCGCACTATTACCATAATATCGGCAATAGTGTGCAGGCCGCGTTACTTTTTACAGCAGCACGGCCAACTGAATTCCCCTCTAAAAGTCTTAAATAATCTTGTCAGCTTTTAAATTATATTCAATAAAGTTTTGAATTTATCATAAAAAAAAACTTTGATGATAACATCCACTAAAATCCTCATTTTTTTTTTCTTTTAAAGGTTAATTTATCATATAAAGAAAAAAACGTTTAATGTAACATCTACAAAAAACATCTTATCCTGTATTTAAGGTACAGAGGTACAGATGGGTACTCTATAACATTCTTTCTTGTTATTTTGTTAATCTGAATGTTACAATTTTATTTAATTTTTTATTGTGAAACATTCTTTAGAAAGAAATATTGGGGTAAATGTATCAAACCTCTAAACCTCTAAAAAGGAAAAATAGAGGTGCTGCACATAGTAACCAATCAAATTCTAGCTATCATTTTCTAGAATGTATTAGATAAGTGACAGCTAGAATGTGATTGGTTGCTATGGGCAACACCTCCGCTTTTCAATTTTAGAATGTTTGATATATCTACTCCATTGTTTCTGGAACTAATGTGTGAGGAAACCACCAAGAGATTAATAACATAACTCAATTTGCTCATTATGAGCATCTTTTATGGTTTTACCAAGGTGCAAATTTGCTCCCTTTTTAATGAGCCTCAAAAGCCTATATTTTATGTTTTCTGGCTAAATCTCTAATTTGACATCTGGTCAAGTCAGCAAGACAATTAAATGAACTATCAGGAAACATGTTTAATTATGGAGAAAAGATCTATGAACGTGATATAATTGGACGGATGTATCTAACAGAATAATGACACCTAAAATGCTATTTAACAGACAATTGCAGTTGGGTGTGTTTAGAAATGTATGAGGTAAAATATTTTTTATAGCGATTATTACACTAATTTAACATCTGCTGGTGCTAATATACGTCAGATGCTGTTAAATAAAAGTCATTATTTTTATTAAAATAATCCAAATCTGAAAACATGAGAACTATGTAACAAAAAAAGAGTAGTAAACATGAGAATAATCTCCCAGCAACGCTGGCAATGGGGATCATTTATATAAACAAAGAAATTATGATGATGATAATGATGAAGGATTGAAAAAAAAGGTAATTACTCAAAATTTTGTGGTACATTTGTGCAGATGCTTTGCAAAAAAGTCAGTTAAAGTAACTTAATTGCATTTACAGGATATGAATGTAGATACACACATGTAGAATGTACAAATCTGCACCTTCTGGTGGGCGGACATGAGGGGGGGACGGGTTAGTCCTGGCATCTAACATGCAAGATGCACCTAAACTTATGCAATGTCAGCAAAAATGATATTATGATTTATGAAACTAGATATTTAATAAAGCGAATGGCTGCTGAAGATCACGTAGAATTGAAGATACTCCATTGTCTACTTTCACATTTGGATTTGTCACTTAATTTGAACATTCCATTTTCTCCTAATATACTGCTGATTTGACTGTTATTTAGCTATTATATAATTGAGGAAATTAAAACGGCATCAGGCTGCCTTTCTTTTACCACATTTATTTATAACATGATAATGATGATATACATTGGTTTACATAAACAGAATAATGCTCTGTCTTATATAATATAGCTCATATAATATGCCTAAACTTGGCTACCTCAAAATGATAACTCGTTTCTGCAGAACAGCTCACAATCTAACGAATCATTTCAGATAAGGAAGCGGAACTCCCCTGATCACCTCTGGTCTGTAATGAATAGAGACCAGCAAAATGTTCAAAACTGTCCCGCAAAATATTTGCTTCGTTCCACATTTGGCTTTAAACGTTTGCATATTTTCTTGGTGGGATCATAGAACTTTGAACATTTTGTTTCCTGATTTTCTAAGCACTCTGCACACATGCTTAAACGATAGTAAAATGTTGTGGCTTTAAATAATTTATTTCTATTTTAGTGGTTTAATTTAATAAATGTACAGTGATCTTTCATTGTTATGCATGCATTACTTTTTTAAAATTTTGTCCAAACATGTTCTACTGTTATTTTCTTATAATTGGGGGCATGACTAGGTATATTGATATGTGGGTTGATTTTATCACCATTTATTCAGACATGTTGCGGCCAGGACGTAACAATAGGGGGGGTGCAGTGGGGTGCCACGGCTGAAGAGCCCGGAGGTCTCTCTCCCCTCCCTGATGCCCACTCCTCTCACAAAAGAGCAGAGCAGTGATCTGTTCTGAATGGAGTGTGCTTAGAAGAGGCCCCCTTGGTGAACAGGGTGGGGGGCATACTTGCCAACTCTCCCTGAATGTCTGGGAGACTCCCTGAAATAGGGGTGATCTCCATCACTCCCTGAAGAGTCTGGCATTCTCCCTGATGCTGAGCCAGTACAAGACGTGGTTGGCATCGTCATCTGTGGCATGATGACACTGTTCAGAAATTGTGTCCTATGTCCATGTATTGATGCCGATGGAGGTGGCCATTTTCATGGAGACCAAGATTTAATCAAAGACTGACAGGTAAGACAACATGACTTCAGTAATGTAAAAGATTATTATTTATTATTATTATTATTTTTTATTTATAGGGCGCCACTAGGTATCCGTAGCGCCGTACAGGGACATACAAAGTTACAATACAAAGGTGAGACAGCACGATACAGTAAACAAAACGCACAGTAACTCCGTGAGCTCAATGCACAGCTAGAGGGGCGGGGGAGGGAGGAGGGAAAGGTCCCGCATACGGCGGAGCCCAAGAGGGCACGGAAGACAGGGAAACCCCCAGAGTGGAGAGGAGGGAGCAAGAGGGAATGGGGAGGAGGAGGGCAAGGTAGCTGGAGAGCAGAGTTAAAAAGTGGTGAAGACAGGAGGAGAGATGACCCTGCTCAAGGAGCGTACAATCTAAGGGGTGGGGTAGACAGACAGAGAGACACGAGGGAGGGAGAGAAGGAGGATAAGGGAAGGGGAGTGAAGGGGAAGAGGCAGAAGATCTGGTAGGGAGTTAAGTGGGAGACTGGAAGGCTTTAAGAAAAAGGTGGGTTTTTAGAGCCCGTTTGAAACTGGACAGATTAGGGCAGGTTCTGATAGAGGGAGGGAGCTTGTTCCAGTGGAGGGGGGCAGCGCGGGCGAAGTCTTGGATACGTGCATGGGAGGAGATCAGGGGAGAAGAGAGGCGACGGTCATTGGCTGATCGGAGAGGGCGGGAAGGAGCATGAATAGAGAGGAGGGTGGAGATGTAGGGTGCAGTGGAGTTGGCGAGGGCTTTGTATGTAAGAGTGAGGAGCTTGAAAGCTTGAAAGGTACTTCAGTCTCTAGAGATTCATTAGCTGCTTTTCTTTAGCGCATAGTTGCCTACTCTCCCAGAATGTCTGGAAGACTCCCGCATTTCTGGGAGACCTCCCGGGCGAGCAGGGCAATAGATAAGTGGCGGGGCGGGGCTTAATGGAGGAAATATCGCGTAATCTTAGCCACGCCTTTTTGGCCTGCTGTAATTGGGCAAAATTGTGACAATCATTTAGGGGGCGGGGCCAAAATGTTGCAATTTGTCAAGCCCCACCCCCACACACCCACCTCCCCCGGGATCTCCCTGAAGCCAACGAGGAAAAGTTGGCAAGTATGGTTAATAAATACTGACAGGTGCAGTCACCGTAAAGAATACACCGACATGTTAGAGTTGACCTGGGCGCACATAATTGCTATCAATTAATGAATTGCTCCCAGGCTAATTAAGTCAGAAAGTCAGTGCCAAGTTCAGGACCAGATAGACACCTCTCGGATGAAATGTGTCATTCAGATTTCTCTGATATTCTGTGAATGACATATAGAAAGGAGGAGGACAGATTAGCTACACACAGCACACAACAAACACATATGAAAATGGATTTTAGGGCAAAACAATTAATAACATATAAAATAACATATATAAAATAACATATATAAAATAACATATATAAAAGTCATACACAACATAGGCTGACAGGGAATCTGCAGTGCCCTCTCCTCTTATTTACAATACAGTCTGGAGCAGAGGAAATTTACAGTCATGAGCTACAGATTTAGTTTTCTAGGATGCCAAAATTCTCCTTAATCTACCGGCAGATTGATGACTTACATGAGAAACAGAATGTTATACATAAGAGAGTTATGCCAAATCTGCAACACAAACGAGTTTTAAAGAGCTGCAGGTAATGAGACAAGAAACTTATAAGTGAACAATTTTATGTTGTGGGATACGTTACTCACTTAATATTTTAGTCAATGATTCAGACAATGTTCAATGTTCCACCCCTCCCCCAGCACCCCTAAAAGATTTTCCACTTTATTTAATAAACATACTAAATCCCACCTCTTTCCAATAATAGTATTTTGGTAGGGCTCCTTACTCTGGTACCCCATTATTTGCCCTAATTAGCAGCTACGGAGAGCGGTGAGCAGCGGGGAAGCTAATCAGCAGAAGTCCTGGCTATATATATAACGGGACCCTGCTTAAAAAAGAAAATAAGGTCACAGCAGATTGTCCGTCACCAAAATATGATTACTGGAGAGGGAGGGGCAATTCACTAAAGTTCTTAAATAAAGTAGAAAACCCATTTAAATTTCAAGGTAGTGAAAGCTGCATCGCGGCTTTCTGTTCAGGCTTCACAGCAGATCTAGAGATAGGTCAGAGGCATCTCTTAACTGTGTCAGGTGGTTTAGAAAAGGAGTCAAAGTCAGGTCAAGTCTAGCCGGGCTCTGACATTAAAATTAGCAGAAATAATAGAGAATGAGACTTGACATTTCTTAATAAATACATAAATAAAAAACTATAAAACAAAATAGAGTGGAAAGGCGCCTATGGTGTAGTATTTTAGGGAGCATAGTCCCAGAAACCAAGGTGTGTGTTTATATGCGTAACAAATATAGAATTCAAAGCGTGCTCATCCATACAAGAAGTCTGGCTTACTTCACTTCTACCATGTAGATCCATTCCAGTCTTGTATGCTCATAGAAAGAAGAAAGAACAAACAGTGCAGTATTGTCAAACAAGTAGATTAAGTATGAACCCAACCACCTCTAATTGTGCGTACCCAAAGATATGATAATAAGCGCTCATCTGTATGGTTGCATTATGTGGCTGGAGCTCTACCTGGTTCCGTCCATCAACAGGTTTAGAACAGGCAATCGGAAATAAAAAGGTCCCATATAGTGTAGTATGTTCAAATATCATCCAAATTTATTAATAAAGTAAAAAACACACTCAAACTAAAAATATAAAACAGAGTTCATCTGTAATCCAAGTGAAATTCTTATCTCCACTTCAGTGAGATAAGTGTCATGAGGACTCTACTGATGGTAAATCTGGATACAGATGCCAAGAAGAGAATACCAGTCTGTACTACTTTATCTCAACGCGTTTTGTCATAAACAAGACTTCATCAGGAGGATGTGTCATAAATAAAAAAGTTCCACTAAAAATGAAAATATTTTGGACATCCCACCGCCCACCCCAGGTAATAGCTAGCTGAAGGTTTCTCTCACCATTACTGTGAGATCACAGCCAGTGCCCTAAGTCTATAGACAGTGGTATGACCACAGATTAGACTGTTAGAGGAACAGATGAAAGCAGGGATGCAAACCAGTCAAAATATTATAGGCTGACACATTATTTATGTAATTCTAAAATGTAGCAACCAGATGCATCTAGTAAAAAACAATGATCCAGGGACTGCAAATAGATGACACAGAACCGTACTCAGACCAATAAACCATTGGTGTGGTGAATGCTACATATATATAATAGTAGCATACGAGGGTGTTATCATTTCTTATCGATTGTTTCTTTTGGATGGGTGCAAAGTTGACTATTTTTTAATGCCCGTCAGTAAATTTACTGAAGATAGTCAGTTGTAGAAGCTGGCGTAGCCAGTCTGATTACTTGGCAGGTCACATGACTTTCTTTTTTTCTAACATTTTGGTTTTTTTACTATTACCTAGCAAAGCATGTGTTAACATGCAATGCCCCAAAGCAATGTCAGAACTTGTACATGCATGCTCAGACACTAGGGGCGCTGTGGAAGAGCTGATCATAGCTGCCAAGATTGTTCAATAATTTCCCCGTATGCCTTGGCGCTACGCAGACATGTATGCACACATCCCACATGTTACAGTCTAGGCGGTCCTTTGTGCACTATAATATATATAGAAATTGTTCACTAAACATGATTATAATCTCTTTACTGCACTTTATATGTTCACGTTTAGTGAATCATAATATTAAAACCCAGAGACTAATTATGAAAATTACATTTTATAGACGGAATCTTAGAAATAAAATTTTGCCATTGGTCTATATTGACTAAAATTTCCATGGGCAAACCCTTATAATCTGGGACAATTATGGACACTTGGCAATGTGCCAGATTATTTATTACACACAGGAAACACTGACAATCACATCCCCAATGGCCCCAATGTAAAGCATGAGGATAGCCATTCCTAGGAGGTCAGATTCCATTAAGGACATCCGATCACGTTAGCCACATGCGTCCCAGCCCACTGAACGGTATGGGAGATAGAATGAGCGTTGGAGAGGCAATGTTGTCAATCCATTCAAAGAGCCTTGAAAAAGATTAATAGCGAACCGCGCGTCGGTGGTATAGCGCGCCGCTCCACTATTATTGGAATACATAAATAATTAATTATAATACTATAGCCTCCTTATTAATTACTGGCTTTATCTGTACAATAGGAAGCTCTCTATAAAGATTCTTAAAGTGATGTATCCAGACTGAGGATATTCTGAAAGCGATTTCAGGCTTAACCCAAGACAAAGATACTTGGGCTATAACATACTATACTATCAAGGGAGCTATATATAGAATTGCCCCCATAGATAGATTGAAGATCCAAATGCATGATTAATTCACTCCATGGACAGAATCTGTCTTGATCCAAATAGGATAAAAACCTATTATTATCATATGTTCTGAATTAGATCATATAGACTGATGTCTTCATCTACAAATCTACTTATAGAAGGAGATCTATTATATCTATATATATTAATTTAAGCGGCACGCTATTGTGGTGTTCAACTACCAGTTTTAACAGAGTTTTTAATTTTCACAACATTACTATTTTCATCTTTTAATATTTTGCTATTGATTTGTTACTCTAATATGGAGTTTATTTTAGGAACATTATATTTTAATGCATATCAATAAAATTTATGAGTATTAATGTATAGACTTAGAGTGCCCCAAGGATACGTTTCTACTCTTATTCTCCCAATTAAAATAATTAATCCATGGAAATAGTTAAATGATTTATTCACGTTCAAAAGTTTCTTTAAAAGAAAAAGTACAGATGGAACTCCTTTTCTTTTTAGAAATGGTACAGTCTGGCGCCTTCTGCTGGTCTGTGCTAACTAACCCCGCCCACTCAATAGTTACAATATCCTACAGGTGAATGGTTCCCTATCGGCAACTAGGGGGCAAATCAATTGCCCGCCGGTAATTACGATAAAAATCTCAGCTCATTTTTCTTTGCACCTGAATTATACAGAACTCTCCGCCGCAAAAATATCTTCAGAACGTCCGTGAGACACTTCGCGGCTAATTGAATTCACTCTTACATGTAATTTTATTCAGTATTGTCCATCTGCAGTGACATCAGAAAAGTGCCTCCGAAATGTCCTCAAAGATCTAGGCCGCAGAGGTTTTGCTAGACCCTGACCCAGTCTTAAGCACAGTGCAGTGGTCATTGTTAAAAAAACTTCTGTTCCATCACTATCACTTTTTTAATTGATTAGTGGCAACATTTCAACTTTTTCTTAGTGTCACTGTTTATAGTATGTGCGTGGGCAGGATCTATGAACGTGGTGAGCTTAGCTATCGGGCAGGGTCTCGAATATTTTAATAACCTGATAACACCCCTGATTAAAACACAAATGAAAACAGATTGATATTAAAAATATATTGGAACTTGAAGAAACTGGAGGAAAAGGATCAATAACCTATCTAGCCCTCGTGGTTGCTGATACAACAATATTAAAGTTTTTTGGTGTATTGCCGATGCCCCCACCCACCCCCTTAAGCACTGCATGTAAATACAGCAATTCCATTGTCTCCGCACTGCAAGCTGAAATATGTCAAAATTGTCATAAAGAGCAAATTCCTTAACTGGTTTGAATTTCCTATGAAAAAAGGCATAAAGTCTTGCACTTCATTTCTGTTTTATAAACCCAAGGAGAGGCCAAAGCAGTGAGGTCAGGAATGTGGGTTTATTAGTTGGCTGATAGAGTGTTGCGGGGTCATATTTTTGGCAAGTGGGCGAGATCTGCCGAAGGTCAGTTTGGGTTTCAAGTACCACTCAAAACAGCATTCCAGATGTTCCTTCTGAATATCCACATAAGATTAGGGTCCACTTATCCTGCAGCCACACAACAATAGGAGAGTGAGATCTGAATGGATGTGTTTATTTGGACAGCTAAGCCCACAATCCTTTGCAGCGCTGGCGTGTTTGACATTATTTGATATTCCAACATATTGAAACTGGCTACGAACCTTCGGCTTTGCAAAGAAGTAAGAGCTGGGAGATCTTCTGGGGGTTTTATTTTTTGACATGTTGCCTTGTGAAGAAATTATGTTATGGAAAATTGTGGAATTCTTTTTTCTTCCGTTTCGTGTCATTTTGTACCAAAGTATAAAGCTGCGTGTGCTGAAAACTCCAAAGATGAAGTGATGAATAAACATGGTTTACTGGAATATGGAAAGAATATATCTGCCAGTCATTGCATATTTATATATGTAACAATATGTGTTTACTGTTTTCACATCTGCACTATAATAACAAATTAAACAGACATATTTCTGCAGTTTCCAAGGCAGATATATTGGGTGTTATCTGAACTACTGTGTTCTGTACATAAGAAGCTATGTAGTGTTTATTGCCCAATATACAAACGTACATATAAAATAACATAAACGTACATATAAATAACTAGGCAAAGGTTCACAAGAAGCTTAAAGTTCAGCGGTCACCTACACACGGTGGCAGTAGAGCCGGATTATCTTCTCTTCTTCATACTATGTCCCCTTTCTTTATACGGTAAGTTGGTGTTGTCCTTCTGTTATTTCAAAGCAACTGCTGCTTAGTACTGTGAGGAAGAGGAGAAATGACGGGTCAGTTTCTGTACTCACCATTCAATAGGTAAGGTCAGGACAAAAGTATTGAGTGCAGCACCTGGCTCTCGTCCAATGAGGAGCCCCATAACAAACACATTTATTGACCTAAGCCATTGGAATCTTCTGCCAAGTTCCAGTCTTCACAGATGGAAAGTCATAGCTTCCTTTCTTCTTTAAGGCTGGGACAGCTGGTAGAAATCCCCACCAATGGTTACACAGAAGGGTGCGGTAGGTCCTTAGTAGTGAAAATGAGGGAAGGGTTCCAAGTACTTGGTTTTTGAAAAGGCAAAAAACACCAACTTATTGTGTCTAGTTAACCTAGTTAATCGGTGAACTCATTCTTGAGTTCTTAATAGTTTTCATCTGAGGAACCATGAGAGGACCATGGTTGTGGCTATAGAGTGGAGAGCACAGACTGCAGAGACATAATTTAAAAATTTTAGCAGTTGGGGCGAGAAGGAAAACTGCTGCCCCCTTTGCCTTCAATTTTAACCAAATTAACTTAAAATATTCATAAACTGCGCCCCCCTTTAGCGTTGCTCCCTGGGAGGTCGCCCCTCTCGCACGGCCCTAATTATGGCCCTGGTGTCACGATCTGCCTCCTGCAGCTCTTGTCTGCTAGGCACTATGTTGGACTTTTGCTTTTGTGTCTATTCAATCTGCAGTACCACTGCTCCACCAAAGGGGCCACTGTGCTACTTGGACTGCTCTCCTATCTGCCAGAGCTAAGCTCATTACTCCAGGATGCTTAGCACCTGTCCCTGGTCTATAAAGATTGCCTTCTCCCAGCAATTCTTGCCAGTTCATATGTTGCCTTGACCACTGACTCGGCTTTGTCATGACAGCAGCCCAAGTTTGCATCCTGTTTGCAGTATCTCCTGTGTATCGGTCTGCAGACTATTGCATCCTGTGTGTCATCTTCACTGACTAGTGGTAACGCCTCGCAGACCATTGCATCCTGTTTCACAGTGGTTTTTATATTGGGAATCCTGACACCTGGCACAGAGGTCAGTTTATACAATGTGCTGCATGTGTGAATGAAAATAGGAGGCTGTTCACTTAATTCCAGTGCCCTGGGCAGGGCCAACAGCATCAACACAGTACTCCTCCACCCCCTGGCATCTTACCCACAGACAGAACTCTTGACGTTACTGTAATCGGAGCCACCTCCCCAAACAGTTTGTCTAACGACAAAACCGTGCCCATATGCGATATGGTGACAGGGTACCAAGCCCTACCAGGTGTACTGACTAACAGGAATATCCTGCCCACCTTAGCGCTGTGCATGGCAGACCTAACTTGTCCTGCCAGATAACTTTCCTGCTAAAAGGCTTCACCAACTGCAGCCTGACGGCACAGGGCTGATAACAGACACGAAGAGTAAAACAATGAATGAAGATTGAGGTAAGGAGGGATCGTTTTAAGTGATTTCCCTACATGAGAGTTTTTGATAATGAGAAACCCCCGTTAAGGGACTAAAGTGATTCCTGACCCACTCCTGACTCAACAGTCATGATTTGTGTTTTGGGTGGATCGGAATTCTGAACTAGTATGGAATAAAACATTTATAAATCGGTTGAGCAACTTCCATTTTGTACAATAAATGTTGTCAGGTATGAGTAGGTGGGGACAAGGGCAGAAAACCTCCTTATTATTGGTCTAGTTGGGTATTTGTGTTTATTAGTTGTACAAATTACTACTGGGCAGCATAAGCCCTAGGAACAGCTCTGGGTAACTAAAATAATGAAAATGATGGAAGGAAGGTTGATTTGCATTAAGTAACAGAGCAGAAAATGCCAATCAGGAGACATCATCACAGTTGACAGGAGGATACTGACACCTCTAAAGTATCACTTGACTTTCTAGACGGAGGCTGTCAATAACCAGAAGACACTTTGAAGATTGCTGTACAAAATTAGATGTCAACACCATGCTGGCTGTGAGCCAGACACAGGCAGAAAACTCATACCGATCGGAGAGCAACAGTGAGCAAGGTCAGCAGAGCTCAGCTTTCTGAAGTGAGCATGCAGAGTCTATTAATCACACTGATACAAGACACATGCTGCACCCCTATATACCCATTTAACGGTGATTAATTCACTAACATTGCCTTGTTGCAGACATTATTACCGGCATCATAAATTAAGTGGAATTGCTTTAGGTGCAGACTGTTTTCTTACCTAACCAAAGGGCGTATCAGCGCTTTACAATACACAGAGGACGCTGACTGACGCGGGCATCCGCCAAGTACCCTCTTATTTCAGCACATCCGTTCAGCGTTCCCGTACAGGGAGCTGGCTTTGATCCAGTGTCACTTCTAGTCCTGTCAATGTTAATGTCTGATATTTATGGGGGATAAATTAAATTGACCTTACCTTTACATGAAACAGAAATATAGAGCATTTCATTTTCCTCTGCTATAACCTCAAGTCATGTTTGGTACTGTAAATGAGTTTTATTATAAGGGAAAATAATCTTGTCCGGCTAAACATATGGTTATTTAATGAGAAGATATATATTGGATTATAAGCTGCTTTGCTACAGGCACATCATACAAAGAATAAATCCACGGCTTCCACCACTAGCTGGGAATTGCCAGTTACTCAAATGACGCAGGGCCCAGGTCCACAACCAAGAACACCACATTCTTAATAGCTCCTATCGCATACCCTACAATTTTTTGGTCACATCACGTTGGGGAGTGCCACATCCCTCTAGGAAATGCCCAACACTTCCAAAGAGCTGATGGCACAGCTGCTCTGCTGCCGCAGGGCTTTTCATGTTGATGCCCAGGACAAATCTGGTGCTTGGGCTGCAGCAGTGCAGCCTCTGTGCAGTGAGCCACAGGCTCTTAACCCATAGCTCTTGAATGACTGCCTCTCAGGCTCTAGACCCTTGGCTATTCCTGGAATTTGCTATAGTTGAGTCCCCAGGCTTATCCTCTGTACTTAAAGGTACAGTACACCTTTTCCATTTTAAACTGTCCCTGCCAAAACAGTACCCACTATATAAATATCATAAATCCTGATGCACTAATTCATTGCTGCACTGCTGCTGGTACATGCGGCATTGAAGGGGCATCCATTAATGGAACATACCTCCCAGCTGGCCAATGGGACAAAAGTATCATCAAATCAGGACTGTCACGCCTATATAGGGATATTTGGGAGGTTCATGTGGTATAGAGAACAACACTTTCTTTAGTAGAGCTATTTTGGAAACAGGCTTCATTTTAATTACATCAAATTTCTTACAATCAAATTAAATCAGTATTTATAATAATTCACGGCACTGTACATAAGACTTGGGCTAGCCTAATGGTGCCAGTCTCCAGCCATGCCCTTGCAGTAGTTCAGGGCTTTTAAATGTTCTTAAACCAGTGATGGTATTTATTCTTCACTGGAAAAACGTATGCAGCCTACGTTGGGTTCATTGAAACCTATGACGACCACTACGGGGAAAAAGGAGTGATCCTTATTCGCATGTCCACAGGCACATGTTAACAGAGAATGCAAGTTTGTTGTGGTTGCCATAGCAATCAATTATTATTTCTATCCATTGTTTTCAGATCTGCATTTATTTTGTCTACATTGTATGTCCCTGTTTTTATCTATGTCCTGTGTCTCTCCACAGTCCGTCACTGCAGAGCTCTGTAACACCTTTCAAATCAACGATAATAATATTGTAGCCACTTCCGTTACAAAGATTCCGCACAGAACTATAGCGGTAAGTAACTAGTGGTGGTATAGCTGTAAGTAATTAGCACTAGTAACAATCCCTTAAGTTCAAAATCAGCGGAGGCGCGCATGTCAGCTTGGAATCACTGTGAAGTTTTTGAAAAAAAATGGTTTTGTTGCATAAGTTATGATAAAATTATCTGCAAAACAGTGGCACATGTGAGTTTTACGCTGTATACATACGGATGGTTCGCGCCAGAAAACAATAGTTTACATTCCACAGTACAGCAAATGTAATTACAGTGTCAAATCTATCAAAGGCTGACGTGTTCCTGGTGCTTTTAACGTTAGTACTTTTCCAGCTTCAGAAGCGCTTGTGTGTAATTTTTATGGCGTTTATATTGCAACTGGAAACTTTTAAATCTCATCGCTTACACTAAGGGGCACATTTATCATTATTCACATAAAGTGAAAAGTAGTTTTCCATCCTTATCGCAATGATAAGGATTGAACTACTTCTCACATTTATGTACAGCCGTGCAGAGAAACAGCAGCTCCGAAAAACTGCTGTTTCAGTGATAAAAAAAAACATACTTACCCCCCTCTTCGGAAGCGCTGTCTTCGGGTCTTCTCTTCACTCTTCAAGTGCGCATGTCCAGTTCCAAGAACTGGACATGCGCACACAGATCCCCTCTCTGTCTCTGCAACGATAGTTGCAGAGAGAGAGCGCTGAGTGACAGGGAGGGATCATGTGATCCCTCCACACATGCGCTGTCCAGCTCTGCTCTCCGGAGCAGAGCTGACAGCATTAGATTTCCTCATGTACGCCAGCTGCAGCTTGCGGAGGACACTGTGGGACCTTAATTATCCGTTAAAAGCACTATCGTGCTTTATTAAATATGCCCCTAAGCGCTTAAAGTGCTCTATGTAACCGGGGTTACTCAAATATAGTGTACTTTAATCGGAGAGAGATTTTATTGAACGTTTTGGACACTTGTACAAAATTCTGCTGTCAGCGTCTTAAAAACTGCTAAGTGAAATTAAAGTACTTGTGTGACAACCCCTCTCACAGAAATGAAGTTAAATTTGGAACATTGAGTGACATATATATTTGTGAGTGTTACTAATAGCTCTTTTATATAAGGTGATTGTATTTTAAGTTTAGTGGTCCTTTAAGGGATCATACCCAATGATAAATATTTGCAGTACGCCATTGGACTTTGTAACACTTACTGAACAAAAATAATCAGCAATCGTACAATGTTACACATTCCTAAAGTAAAATTAATCATATCATGTACGAATCATCAACTTTTCTTTCTAAAAATAAGTTTGTTTATATTGTGTAAAGGATCAGATTTCAAGATGTTTCACAACACAAGTCATGAAAACAATATGTGAGACCAACATAATACTGTTTAATTTCACTATTTCGTATGAGTCAACCAAAAGTAATTTATCACCACCAGTGCCGTAACTAGCCATTTTAGTGCCCTGGGCGAGACAGGGAACCGGCGCCCCCCATCTAAGTGGGAGTGTCAATTGTCGGGTGGGTGTGGTCAACCTACTGTGGGGGCGTGGCTAGCACTTTACAAGTTCTAGACCGCACTGAAACCACCTCCCTCTCCATTATTCTTGGTCTGGCTTTGTAAGGATCTTTATGTAATAAGCCTCCATAGAATCAAAGTACTTTAAATGCAGCTATCACATGCTAGCTGTATAAAAAAATTAATTGGTTATTGAAATAAAACTCACTGAAACAAATTAAAACATAAATGTAATGGTACCATCTGTATCACACTGCCCCTTCATCCCACTGTGCTCTCCATAACAGTTTCTCCTTTATCACACCGTGCCATCTCTATCATTGTGCCCCCTTGTCACCATCACACTAAATATAATATATATAACACAAAACAAATGGGAGGGGACGCCAAATAGTATAATACTGTATATAAAAATACAGAAAGGTGTACCAAAAGTCAGAATCTTAACCACTAAATAGGTATAGACACTCAGGTAATAATAGTGGATCAACAGGAAGAAGGAAATGAGGAACCACTCTAGAACACCAGCGCCGTGCCAATATAATATGCGTACCAGATAAAAGATCTTTAAAGCTTATCTGTAGGTATAACCGGTATCTTCACCAATCAAGTTGAGCCTTATTACCCCATGGGAATAGCAGATGCTTCATACAATGTTGAAAGGTTCCAGAACTGGCACTTCATATATACTCAGTAGTATTCAGGATAATGGAGAGGAAGAAACTCACATAGTGTAATGCTGTATAGCAATACATTTATTACATAAATAATGTGGATGTGCACTTACATAAAAAATATATATATATATATATACACACACATGTACACACACACATACAATATAAAGAGCCTCCTAGTGTCCGCCGTACCTTACAGAGAGCATTCCTGTGACCGCCATACCTTACAGAGAGCATTCCTGTGACCGCCATACTATACAGAGAGCATTCCTGTGACCGCCATACTATACAGAGAGCATTCCTGTGACCGCCATACTATACAGAGAGGATTCCTATGATCACCATACTATACAGAGAGCATTCCTATGACCACCATACTATACAGAGAGCATTCCTGTGACCGCCATACTATACAGAGAGCATTCCTGTGACCGCCATACTATACAGAGAGGATTCCTATGATCGCCATACAATACAGAGAGCATTTCTGTGACCACCATACTATACAGAGAGCATTCCTGTGACCACCATACTATACAGAGAGCATTCCTGTGACCGCCATACTATACAGAGAGGATTCCTATGATCACCATACAATACAGAGAGCATTCCTGTGACCACCATACTATACAGAGAGGATTCCTATGATCACCATACTATACAGAGAGCATTCCTGTGACCACCATACTATACAGAGAGCATTCTTGTGACTGCAATACAGATAAATACCTCACCTGAAATTAATAGACCCCACCATTAAATTAAAAAGCCCCATCAATAAATTAAATTGACCCACCAGCACCCCACAAATAAACTAGTACCCATTAAATAATTAGCCCCGCCTAAACGTCACCATTAAATTAATAGCCTACCTCCCACCCATGTACTAAGACACCCAACCTCCCTACCCTCATATCACACATTATATTAATACATACCCCCCTTCCCTCACACATTAGGGCAGCATACCCCCCCATCCCTCATAAAGCATAGCAGCATCCCCCCCCTCCATAATAGCAAGATGCAGCACACATTCCTCCCCTCCCTAATAGCAGCACACATTCCCCCCCTCCTTAATAGCAGCACACATTCCCCCCTCCCTAATAGCAGCATACATCCCCTCCCCCCCTCCATAATTGCAGCTTACATTCCCCCCCTGCCTCCCTCCATAATTTCAGCTTACATTCCCCCCCCCCTTGCCTCCATCCATAATTGCAGCTTACATTCCCCCCCTCTTGCCTCCATCCATAATTGCAGCTTACATCCCCCCCCTTGCCTCCATCCATAATTGCAGCTTACATTCCCCCCTCCCCTTGCCACCATCCATAATTGCAGCTTACATTCCCCCCCTCTTGCCTCCATCCATAATTGCAGCTTACATTCCCCCCCCCCCTTGCCTCCATCCATAATTGCAGCTTACATTCCCCCCTCCCCTTGCCACCATCCATAATTGCAGCTTACATTCCCCCCCTCTTGCCTCCATCCATAATTGCAGCTTACATCCCCCCCTCCCCTCCATAATTGCAGCTTACATCTCCTCCATAATTGCAGCTTACATCCCCTCCATAATTGCAGCTTACATCCCCCCCCTCTTGCCTCCATCCATAATTGCAGCTTACATCCCCCCCCCCTTGCCTCCATCCATAATTGCAGCTTACATTCCCCCCTCCCCTTGCCACCATCCATAATTGCAGCTTACATTCCCCCCCTCTTGCCTCCATCCATAATTGCAGCTTACATCCCCCCCTCCCCTCCATAATTGCAGCTTACATCTCCTCCATAATTGCAGCTTACATCCCCTCCATAATTGCAGCTTACATCCCCCTTCCCCTGCTTTGAAACTTACCTCCTGTCCAGCCGTCGCTGCCTGGCTCCTCTCTGCTTCTCTGCTCCTCTGCTGCCTAGCAACGTCATGACATCAGACGCTGAGGCAGAGGGCAGAGTTCAGAAGGGGGTGGAGCCGGGTGCCGGCCGCCATCTTGGATGCGCCGGGCGGCCGGCAGTCTGAATCTGAGGTCTGTTTAATTTTTTTTTTTTCTTTTCACTCCTCACACAGAAGTCGGTGCGGGCGGCCACTGCGCCCCCTAGGGACTGCGCCCGGGGTGGCGGCACCGCCCGCACCGGCCTCGTTACGGCTCTGATCACCACTGAAAAAACTCACAGTGTAACCCAGGTCTGGTCAAATTTTTCCAAAAAGGGGAGGACCAAAATGTATCGTGTCAAACTGTTCAGGAAGATGCTATGCAGTGCCCAGCAAGTACCAAGAGTTGCGATAACATTTACCCATAATGTACCCTGCACAACAAATATCAGCAGACCGACTATGAATGATCAGTCAGGAATCTGCTGGATTCCCTGGCAGCCTCTTATAGTGGATGTCAGTTTCGGTGGAAAGTGCTTCAAAGAGCACTTCGTACATATTGTCCTTACTGTCTGGAGAATCGGACTCTTAGAATTTAATATCCTTGAAGTTGAGGCCTCGTTCATTAAACAAAGATTCAAAGTTACCAGCAACGCTGCATCCTTGTTCTTAATTACGATCAGCCACTGGTCCAGTCCTAGGATGTATCTTAAGTTGCCTTGGTGACCAGCATTTATAAAGACGAGTGTAAATCCATCGTTACATTAAATTGTTAGTCTTAATTATTAGTAGATAAAATGTTTCCCAAACCTGCAAGAAGCAGTTACTGACCCTAACGACTTTGTCATGTGCAAAGTGTGTATGAATGTTTTTCAACATTAACGAAACCCACGATGCAGTTCATCATATTCCGCATATTGGATACAAAACCTGACAACATTGACAATGGCAAAATTGGCACAATTTGAGCCAAATCCTTGATCCAGCCAAATCAAACGCCAATAAGCCCAAACCACATTTATTTAGGCCAAAAATTGTCCAAATTACTGCTAGAACATGCATCTTCCGCCACTCATGTATGCAATTCTCTATATGTTCTTATTCTGTGGACAATGGGCCCGATTCATGTTCGGACACAACCTTCATGCAACTTGCGTTTAGAGAACGAGCACGGAACCTGAGCGTGGTTCTGAACATATCAACATTCAAGCGGGTGTTAAGATACATTTCAATTTGAATCGCTCTGCCTATAAACGTCACTTGCTGTATGTTAACAGACAGAACAAAGCGCAGGATATACACATGCATATGTGCAATAAATATATAAAATAAAAATAAATATAAAAAATAAATATAAATATGAATACATGCAAAAAATATTCTATAAAATAAATATTTTTTTCATTTTTGTTTGCATTAAATACATATATTAAGATGTTCTTAATGCATACTGTACATACAATCCATTTTTATTTTATCTCTTACTAGCATACAATGTTTTTGCTATCTAGTGGTTTGCATAGCAGCAGTCATCACTATCAGTGAGCACTTACTCCTGACCAGTAGCTGGTGGCAATGATATGGCTTCAAAAGACATACTTTAGAGAAACCCTGGACTTGAACCGGCCACATCAGGGGCAAACGCAGGATTTGTAGAGGGGGGTTTCCACACCACGCCGCCAGTGGGCGTGACCAGCATGCATGTGGGCGTGGCTATAATATTAGACCGTGCTTGGCTTCTCTCCAACTCTTCCTATAACTATAATATACATGGGTAATGCTGCGTGCACTACTGTAAGGTGCACACAGCTTTCCCTTTTCAAGCAGAGTTGTGTGAAGTGGAAGCAGGGTCCAGTCACCTCAATTATACAGTGCCCCAGGCTTGGTGTGTGTGTGGGGGGGGGATTCCTGGCACTAGGAAACCCCCCCTCGGTTTGCCTATGCACATCTGCATTTGCACACCCTCGGCATGCCATTACTGTACACTGTCTACCTACGTCCACCCCTTCTCACACCCGTTCCGCCCTTCAAGCCGTAAGCAGTTGGGTCATTTGCATTCAGACATTAATTGCAGGTCATTGCGTTCATTGGCATAAGGTCTGTTTGTGAGCATGCGCAGAGCTAAGTCACGACAGATACGCCATGCAAACGGTCTTACGTCCAAACACAAATCAGGCTCACTACACCAAATTCAGGAAATCTGTCATGATGGAAATTGTAGTGCAGTCCGGACCTTATAGACATTACTGCACATTATGGACATGATTCAAGTCCAAAAGAAACTTGTACGTAAGTTGTGTTTTACAAATGAGCACGGAACTTGTGTATAGTTCCGACCATATTCATATTGGGTTACCTTGAAAAAGACGTATCTTAAGTCGAAACGCGTCTGGTTGATCTATTTCTGAAATACTACAGCCTATTTCTGAAATACTACATCTTTACAGTAACTTCATTGGTCTATGTTCCGGAACGTTTATCGATTTATCCATGTGATTTTTTTCTGCTCTTCGTGAGATCGTTTGAATCCTTTTTACAAGCAGCCGCTATGTGAACCTTGAGAGATTTAGATTGACAACACGGTTTTTACCTATCTGATCCCCACATATGATGGGAAGTGAGATCATTTGAACCTTCCTTACAAGTACCCGCTACGTGAACCCTGAGAGATTTTAAATTGTAAGTTTATCTCCTTGTGTAAGGACGTGATTGCTTGAAGATTGAGATTTTCTCCCCTTATCCTTGTTTATGTATGGTACGGTGGACAACGTGGGAATTTCAACATAAGAGTCCCTGTTGGAAATGTGTTAACTAACTCATTACGATATCGGTAGTGGAATTATGGTATTTATGTTATAGATTCCACTTACATGAGTGTTTTTTCTGGCTAGGGAGATACCAATATACTGAAAGTATCTCTATTACTTCTGTTTGACCATATTCAAATCTCAAGATACATTTCCATTGCAATCTGGATGGAAATACGCTCTACCCGAACAGTGCTTGCCGTACGTAGACACACAGAACAGACTGCAGTAAATGCACATGCGTGTGTGCAATAAAAGTTCACAACAGAACATAAAACTTTTCTTTCTCATAAAATAAAATAACAACTATTATCAGTATAATGATCTGCATAAATATTAATTTTCAAATATAATATTTAATTTACATTAATTACTTAAATAAAGATTATTTCAATGCGTACTACACATACAATGCATTATAATAGTATATTGTACTTGCGTACAGTTGTTTGGCGATACACAATGGCATGCCTATGTGTAACTTTTAAATCAAGTACTATGCCGTGTTAGTCATCGCTATCAGTCGGCAATGGCAGCTGACCTGTAGTGAGTGCAAATGATACGGCTGAAACCAGGCGCACTTATTACAAACACAGGACATGAATGGCCCATCTCTGCGTCCGGATGCCCTTACTGTACATGGCCTACGTTAGTCCGTCCCTTCCCTGTTCCGTCTCTCAAGTCATAGGCAGTCGTAAGTGTCATTTGTGCTCAGACATGAATTGCATTCATTGGCATAAGATCCAATCCTGAACATGCGCAGGGATATTTCATGAAAGGTTCGCTATGCAAACCGACTTACGTCCGAACATGAATCAGGCCACATATTGTGTGGACAAGATATCATGACATGCGCAGAGTCACCTGACCAATAGTCATGTACCTGGAAGTTGTTTTCAAACAACGGTATAGTTATTTTACTTAATTTTATTTAGCCTAATACTGCTTTGCAAACATTTTTAAGAGCATTACAGAGATGCTCCAGACAGAAAGTAGTTTTTAATGCTTAGCTCCCTTCCCACAATTAATAGTCCTCAACAGTAGAAGGGGCAACCAGGCTGGATATTGTGGTCACCAGAAACAGTCCCGAGAGTAGATGCACAGATGGTCTATGGCATGTGGGAGAGCGAGGTCTGAGTGTAGGCCCAGAGGGGGTAAGTCGTACAGCATTACTGATTTATAGTGGATACATCCCAAAGAGAAACCTGCCCCAGTCCAGGGCTTCAGTAACCCAATGGGGAACCACAGGGATAGTCTGCAGGCCGTCAAAGCTGCCCGGTAGAAAAGATCGCTGTAGATGTAACTATTTACTTGTCAGTTGGTGTAGATCAGAGCTATAATATCCACACAAAGATACAGTTGTAGATCACTCAGTAGTGTTGTCAGTAAGCAACCATCTTGTAGTAACTGACAGTAGACACCAGGTGGCAGCACCAGCAGGGCAGGGAGCAGACAGTGCCAGGCAATCAGATTGTATAGACTTGGTTAGACAGACTTAATTGAGGGGAGCAGACTTATATGAATCACAGCTTCACCATCAGAGAATGAGACTCACCCTTAGCAGTCTGTAATAGGCGAAGGCACGTCAGCACAGCGCAATTAGTCTGGGGAGGGAGGATTTGGCAGTAATCAGTTCCCAGGGTACTCAGGGTTCCAGCCATCCCTCAGATGCTACTTGGTGCCACTTGCTGGGGGGGGGAACCGATGGATGAAGGGCACGATGGGGATCACACCCCAAATGGCCGACCACTGAGCGCTAGTAAAGGGAGGTGCTCCAATGACTTCCGGTGGGGCCAGAAATTTAGGCTGCGGCTTCTGCCGCTAATCAGGCCTCAGGCGCGCCGGGCGAGCAGGCAGACTCAGTCTCTTCAAATTAGACCTAAGCTCCAGCAGAGGAGGCAGGGATGTAGCGGAACTCCTACTGTGAGGTCAGCGCACGATATCCAGCCTGAGGGGGCCCCAAACAGAGGGGGATCCGGAGAGCACCGATAAAGCGATGAGAGCCAAACCATGCCCCCCCACAATTAATAGTCCTATGCGTGGAACCACCAAGGCTCCGGAGAAACCCATCCTGGCCAGAACATGCAACAGTTCCATCTCCAAGCATGGCAAGGCTAGAGAATTTTGAATGCAATCTATTAGGCACAAGGCGATGGAACAGAGCTGTGCCCAGGTTCAACTATTTGGGGTGAAGGAAATTTACCATAAATGTCACTGTTGGGAAATTACCTTTCATTTTAAGCCTCGTCTCCAATACCTCGTCTCCAATACCAGTTTACTATGAATAAAGTACAGTAAAGTACCTGGAAAGAGATCTGTGACTGAACAAAATGTCAGGTTCATTTGGATTATTTTGAGAACAATAATAACTATTGTTAACAAACATTGTTACTAAATAACAGTGAGCAGCACAAACCCACTTTGTAGAATGGGGATGTGGAGATTCCCCAGGTTTGGGGTCCAGCTCTTAGAGCTCGAGAGCTGGATCATAGTTGCCCATTTAAAATGAGAATGGAGAAACCTCACAAGTCTGCACCTCAGACACACAGCAGCGTTACTATACACTAATCATATCTGTGATCTCCCTGATGCTGACCCTGAGATTCTATTTGCAGGACGCGAGGACACAGACACAGGATAGCATAGGATTAATGGAATTCGGAAAACCGAGCCTGTGCATCTCTAATTTTAATACCTGCAAGACCATTATTTTTTTCATGCCTGGCAGCTGAACCTCTGCCTGTCTGGACTGATCAGACTGGTGGTCAGTGGTCTAACACACAGTGCTTATTACGATTGGATAAATAATGGTTTGTCCTGTTATAATAGGACTCCATCGGACTCCAAGAGCCGGGTGGCAAATAAAAACAGCCGGTTGGTCACCTGGGAAATAGGTGCTGGGGAGAGCACTGGGTGGGTAATGTAAGATGTGTGGACAGATTTAGAGTTGGGGGTGGGCGTGTCCTAGCTAAACTCTAAATTGCAGTGTCATGTGTGCTACTTGCAAAGCAGCTAGTATTATCCCTGCATGCAAAAATAAATAAATGCATTTTCTGAAAACCGAACCCACCCGAATTTAGGGGATCCGAGTAGGTTCGGAAGCCGGCTCGGCACTTCTGCGTGTCCTCGTCATTTTTGCGTTGTCGGATCTCGCAGGTTTTGGATTCCATAAGTACCTCCCTCCGCAGGAGATCCAGCGCCATTGCTCACACAGAAACAGGAGGGGTAGCAGTGTTCTTGCTACTCTCCAGTCTCCAGTGACATTGGTCAGTGCCATTGCTCACACAGAAACAGGAGGGGTACAGTCTCCAGTGACATTGGTCAGTGCCATTGCTCACACAGAAACAGGAGGGGTAGCAGTGTTCTTGTCACTCTACATTCTACAGTGACATAGCTCAGTGCCATTGCTCACACAGAAACAGGAGGGGTAGTAGTGTTCTTGTCACTCTCCAGTCTCCAGTGACATTGTTCAGTGACATTGCTCACACAGAAACAGGAGGGGTAGCAGTGTTCTTGTCACTTGACAAAAATTTACTGGAAATGACTGGAAATTAATGTTATTGTGGTTAGTAATATTGTAGAAACAAAAATAGCCACCCCTTGTACTGCAACATGGTTTGTCCAGGCAGCAATTTTTCTCCTTCTTCTTCTTTGCTCATAGCTCTAAATGAGGCCCTCTGCCTCGGTCTTATAGAATGATTAATGCTGAGACACAATGAAGAAAATTGATCCATACATCATTTACAGTGGGACAATGAGTGCTGGTGACCGGAATCCAGATGTGTTGTCCACGGCTACAGGGAACAGGCGAAGCTCAACCTGATTAGGAGACTTAGTAAACTAAACTGAGATCTTTAATATTCTTTAGAAGGTCCCCCAGGAATTGCCATTGACCACTGCACACACAACAGCAGTGTATAAAGCACAGCAGGATCACTTTCTGGTGGTCCTCTCCCTCGTGGGCAGCCGCCGTATGAACAGAGTTGCTCAAATTATTCTAACTAGATCGAAATTCGATTGAATTTTAACTTGTTGCGATATAATCATGATTTTTGGTCAAGTTCGACCGCTGCAGCCAAATATGTGGTTCAAAGTTCAAGTTTGCAGCTCGCAGTTAAAATGAAAGATGTTAAACACACTATAGAATGTTAAAGTGCTACATTTTATAGTATTCTTAATGAGTTTTTCCAAA
>NC_134402.1:436004767-436082267 GCF_038048845.1 Mixophyes fleayi | reverse complement strand
AGGGTTCTGGCCACTCTAGGTTAATACACCCGTAGCGCCCCCCACTTATAGGCTGGAATACTCCTGAATATGAATATTCAGGAGTATTCTCAAGCATTCAAATTTATACAGAATGTACCATTCACTCTTACCTGTTCTTGCAGCTTGGACTACCTGATGTTCTTTCTTGCTTGTTCTTGCAGCTTTGTTGTCATCTAGTTAGAAAATATGCATAATTGGATTATTATGCAAAATGTTAACAAACCCTGAATGATTAGGCCCTTTAGTTCAAACACAACACTCCATTGCAACCAGATAAATATAATAATATTTGGTGTGAAAGAGCTATAAATACAAAATACAAACATCTACCAGCCCCATAAGTATTTAGCATTCTAGAGACCACTGAGACCACAAACAGCATCCTTGTAGACGCCACACAATACAAAGAACAACCTTGTGACCGCCACACAATACAGAGAGAATCCTTGTGACCGCCACACAACACAGAGAACATCCTTGTGACCACCACACAATACAGAGATCGCCCACACCACAAAGGTGCTTTTTTTTATTTAAATGCCCCCCTTAGTCATTTTATCACTCCCTTCAGCCATTTAATCAGTTCCCACAGCCATTTCATTGACCTCCCTCTCCTTCACTTACCTCAGGCACAGCAGTCTTTATCTTCATTGAAACACAAGACAGACAGCTTGGCAGGTAATCCGATTGCTGTTAGCTGCCTGTCAATACAGCCACAGACAGGTCTTAGTCTGGTCTTATGAGATGTGGTATTCCTTATTTCACAAGACCAGACTAGCAACTAGCAGGCATCAAACAGCAATCAGATTTGCTACTAGACTGTCATGTATAGTGATGATTCCAGGGAGCATCCAACGCTGACTTCAACACCCTAGGCTGCAGCCTGATCAGCCTATTGGTTTAAAGAAATGCACTTTGTTTTCACTAATTTCTTTGTTTCAGGGAAAGTTTTAATCATGACACCCTGAATATACATTTGTTTTACATGCTAAGGATGCCAGGGACTCACCTACAGGAGATGCCTTGACATTGGCATGTGAACTTATCCCAATATAGTTATATTGTGCACAAAATTCTCTTATTTACATATATGCTGAAACACTGATTTATATATTGTTTATTTCAGAGTGCCGGACTTTCTTACTTTTGTTCTGACCTACACAGTGGCCTTAATTGTCCTGGCTGCACTTTCTCAAATGATTTTATTCCCTTGTACACATTTCATTCATTTAAAGAAGGCTCCTTGTTTTCACTGATTTCTTGTCCCTGACATGGACAGGCCAGTATGCTGCAATTACGCAGACACTCCACATTTATATGTCTAAACATAAACCAGTGTGTTTTCAAATAAAAATCTAAAACATTTATTATATGTAAAGGAAGTAAAGGCAGCCCCTATGTCTCCTTATGTTCAGGATTAATGCTGAGGGTCAAACAAGCAAGTTTAATTTAGCTGATGGGGCAAGTCAAATGTGCTGTACGGTGTAGTGAGTGGTGACCTTTTTCAGTTGTACAAGACCCCAACCTTTCAAAATGCAATGAACATGCCCTATGAACGCATATCTGGACCATGAACATGTATTTGATCTATAGACTCACTGTTCTATTGTACAAGACTTGTCAGGAGACTGTAGTCACTTAGCGTTTGTTTGGAGAGATATTGCATCTAAGGACAATATAATAACTTCTACCATGTGCACAATTAAGAAGTATTTAAAGAATCAGAATAATAACAAAGTGATACAATTACATGGCATTTTACAGTGTATTACTACAATAGCGATAGCACTGTCTGCCCATTTAAACCAACACGTTTTAGTACGATGTACTCTCCACTCTAAAGTACTAAGGGAGGTCAAAGGCCCTTTTTACTTAGCAGTTGGCAGTGTTTCCCCTGCAGCAAACAATGTATGATGAGAAGGATGATTACATAAGTAATACACAGTCAGGTCTTTGAACCAACATACAGAGAAGATGACTACAATGGGTATTGGGCAGGAAATCCACATTCATAAACCGCAATAAATCATAAGTCTGACATGAATGACAAATGATGGACGTGAGTAATGTGTTCACGGAGACAGAATAATGGACTCTGTGTTTTATCATACTATTATAGCTTTTGTCTTTGAATAATACATTTTTGCTAAATCATTTACAGCCTACTTTTACATAGCAATGTGATCATCCTGTTTTTATCTGTGGTCAAAGCAGAACCTCAATGATGTTACTAACTTTTTCTATTAATAAAATTTATTTCACAAAGACTCTACTTCATTAGAAATAGTCATCAATCATGCTAAAACATACTCAAACCAGCCTGCATTAGGGTACTGTAGAAAAAAATCCTGGAGATTCACATTGAATTCAGATAGATCCCTCCATCTTCTTTTGGTCTGGACTCCAGTGCGTTAGCATTAAGACCCAGAGGGTTAAAAGGCACTCTACCTTGATTCCCATTTACTGCCAAGATCCTAATCCCTACCTTCCTACTTTAACTGACTTTGCAGTCAGGAAGCATCCTCCTAGGCCAGTGTTGGCTAACCTGTGACACTCCAGGTGTTGTGAAACTACGAGTCCCAGCATGCTTTGCTAATATATAACAGCTGATTGCTGGAAGGGTATGTTGGGACTTGTAGTTTCACAACACCTGGAGTGTCACAGGTTAGCCAACACTTTCCTAGGCTTTATGTACAAAGCATAGAAATGCTGATAGTACCATGGTGCACTATTCTTCCACCCATTTTGCCAGACTCTTTGCATTCTGTACCATTATATTGCACAGGTCCTATTGTCAAACACTTCCCCACTTTCACACTTGCATATTTTGAAGGGGCAGCAGTAGGAGGCAAATAAGGACTTCCTCCAGAATGCTTGATTGATATCTGCACTGTTTAGGTGGGTCCAGGTTAATCCAGTGTGCTATCCATGTCTCGTTGCTTTAAGTACAAAGCAGTGCTGCCATTACTAATTGTTGGACGCATTACAAATGAAACACGCAGCCCCTCTTTGTCCTGAGAAACCCCATCTGGGTCCAGTAGACGCAGAGGTGTAGCCATGATGCCTCTAGCAACAATATACCCCACAGACCTCACCACATCACATACAATTTACATGCCCGTCAGACCTCCCCACATGTCCCTTACATGCCCCTCAGAACTCCCTACATGTCCTTTACGAGAGAGTGAGTGAGAGAGAGAGAGAATGGTCTCTTGATGAATACAACACATATACTGAGAGGGAGAGAGAGATATCCTGTATATTGCACTGACTGTGGAAAATGTTTTTCTAGTTTTAGCACCTTTCTTTGCACAGGGGGAACATCCTGGTGAACCCTGTCAGTTTCTGCTACAATGGTATGGGATGGAGAAGAGAGGTGAGGAAGAAGTTGCAGGATGGGCATCACTGGAAAGGAAGGAATTTCATTGGTAGCTGGTCGTAGAGGAGGGGCCAGCCACTGGGAAATGTAGCATTGGTGACGCCTTGCCTCTTTAGGACATGGCTGGCTCTGGTAATGCTGGGCTCGGCTACCCAGAGAGAAATCATAGAGGTTCCGAGAACGAGAGAGGACTCAAAAAGTTGAGTGACAGATGTACTATAGGAGTGTTGTAGCTAGAGATGGGCGGGCTCGGTTCCCCGAGATCAGAATCCATCCGAATTTCGCCTATCCGAGTACCGAGCCGAGCACGCTCAGTACTCTCCCGCCCATTCGGAATCAAAATCGAGGCAAAACGTCATTGTGACGTATTCGTATTTCTGAGCTCGGTTCTCGCAAGATTTGAAAAGCATAAATACCCACCTCCACAGCAATCCATTGCCATTTGACAGAGGGAGAGAGCAGGGTTAGGTCACAGGCTATATCAGCGCAGGGACAGAGCAATAATTGGACACATTATTGTTTCTATTCTATACAATTCTAATATTAATACCAATTGTTCAAGCAGTAAGAGGAGGATAGAGGAGGGGGTTTTTTTTCAATTTCTGGCACTCCAAGTGCTTTTGGGGTGTCCCTTATTCCCCATTCTTTTGCAGTAAATTTTCTGGCTGTCAAAAGTCATATTTGTCAGCAATATCTAAAACAATATTTTGCACTACAAGTGCTTTTGGGGTCTCCCATATTCCCCAGCGTTTTACAGTAATTTTTCTGGCTGTCAAAAGTTATATTTCTCAGCAGTATCTAATACAATATTTAGCACTACAAGTGCTTTTGGGGTCTCCCATATTCCCCAGTGTTTTACAGTAATTTTTCTGGCTGTCAAAAGTCATATTTGTCAGCAGTATCTATCTAATACAATTTTGGCACTACAAGTGCTTTGGCCTCCTTAAAATGGATTCAAAGCAGTCCACATATGAGCAGAATCAGCAACCCGGTTCTGTCACCAGTCCTGATGGTAGTGTTACCAGTACGTCATCTGGGAAAGGCGATGTCAAAGTACATAGTCTTTTTAAATCAGGGAAAAAAACACACACCCAAAAATTTTTTACAGTGTTGAAGCGAAAAAGAAGTGTTACTGAGGAAAAGTTAAGTGCCGATAAAAAAAAATTGCCAACATGCCATTCTACACAAATGCCTACAATGAGGCCTTTGCCTTCCTCTATTAGTGGCAGATCCAAAAATATTACCGAGCCTTTTTCTTGTATGGTCACTCGTGACCAAGCAAGACCAAGTAATTTGGAGTCTAAAAGTGGTGCACAACTACTGTTACGCATCAAAGCCAAGCTGCAAGAAAACAGTAAGGCATTAGAGGATGATGTATGCTCTGATTTAGAAATGACAACAATCCCTGTGGAGAGTCCATCCAACAGTGGTATGTCTAATCGTGAGCATTCTGTTAGTGTACCCATAAAGAAGGGCCCTTTCAGCAGTTCTGCTGATGTGTGCCTGAACAGCCCGAGTGTAGCCGGTGATACACAAATTGAGGATGCCACTTTAGAATTAGAGGAGGATGAGGGGGAGATTTATGTAGGCAACGTGGGCGTTAATGAGGATGTTGATGAGGATGAGGTTGTTTGTGTAAGTCCTGCACCAGTGGCAGCAGTTCTGGCACGTGACAAGAAAAAGGCCATTGTCATGCCTGGCCATAAAACAAAAAAAATCCACTTCTTATGTGTGGAATTTTTTCTACCCCAATCCAGACAACAATTGTATAGCCATTTGTAGTGTATGTCAAGCCACAGTCAGTTGAGGGAGGGACCTTAACCATCTTGGAACCTCGTCTATGTTACGCCACTTGACGAGAAAAGCTGTTGGGAAAAGCTGAAAGAAAAAATTACAAGCACTCCATCATCAGCTAGGACCCTCCATACACCGACATCCCGACGGCTACAAAATACACCCACCACACCATCCTCATCAATATCCTCAATAATGCTTGGAGCTAGCCCTGCATTCCACTTATTAAGGCTGGATGACTCCTGCACTATTATTGATTCCTCTGAAGAAAGCGTTAGTCCCACTGCTGCTGCTGTTGCTGCTGCTGGTGGTGAATCGTCAGCCCAGAGGAAGGCCAAGAAAAAGACCAGTCCTACATTTCAACAATTAACTGTGAAACAATCATTTGCTAGGGAAAGCAAATATGACAGCAGTCACCCAGTCGCCAAGCGAATCACAGACTCCATGGCTGCAATGTTAGTGTTAGATCTGCGTCCAATATCCACAATAAACGCAGTTGGTTTTTCACAGTTAATTGAGGTTTTATGTTCGTGTTACAGAATTCCATCGCGACACCATTTTTCCCGTAAAGCTATTCCACAACTATACCAAAAAGTGTGTACAAATGTAGAGATTGTGCTGAAAAATGCCATTCTACCCACTGTCCACTTAACCACAGATATGTGGACAAGTGGATGTGGTCAAACCAAAGACTATATGACTGTGACAGCCCACTGGGTTGGTCATTTACCTTCACCAGCAGGAACAGCAGCAGTATGTACACCACTACATAACATTTGTCACAGGCAGGCCACTCTTTGTATAACCGGCTTCACTAACAGGCATACAGCTGACAATTTGTTACGCAAACTGAGAAATGTATAATAGTGCAGGTTGTAGAAGTCGGTAACAATCGGTGAGATGACAGCTTAAATTTAAAGCGGCGCTGCCTTGTAAAGGGAAACCCTTTACAAGGCAGCGCCGTTTAAATTTAAGCTGTCATCTCGCCGATTTCCGGCAACTTGTACAACCCACACTATGATACATTTACCCCCTGGGCTGGTTTGAAGGATTTTTCAAAAAAATATGTGACCTTGCCCATAACTCCATCCAATATGAGTATTAACATGCAAAGGATGGTGGAGGATTATTTTCCATTGATATGGAAATGTCAGACAGTCCCTTTCCTTACTGGGAAGAAAAGCAGGCCATTTGAAAACCCATGTACAAACTTGCTTTGCAATACTTAAGCTGCCCACCCTCCAGTGTGTACTCTGAACGAGTGTTCAGCACAGCAGGGAACTTAGTCAGTGATCGCCGTAGAAGGTTACTTCCCAAAAATGTTGAGAAAATTATGTTTATAAAAATGAACTACATCTTCCACGAGGAAGGCCTTCACCATCCAAGACATCCAACTACTGACTGTTCTCTAATGGCGGATTCAAGCGGCGATGAATTGATAGTCTGTGATGATGACGTACACACTGATGAGGGTGAGGATGAAGCTGTAGATAATGATGATAACATCTTTTTAAAACTTTCTATTTAAGTGTAGGGTGCAATCTACCCCCAAAGAGGAAAGAGACTTGGGGCATTTCCATATCACGTTACGTCTTGAAAGGCTGCTGTTTGGGCAATTTCTCCTTAAGGGTAGGGTGTCACACACAGTGTGACCCCAAACTGGCTTTGTCCATTTCTCTTAATATTGTACAGTCTATAACGGCTGAATTTTTTGGTATTTTCGACAAGTGGAGGGGAGCCTAGAGAGCCAGAAACCAAACTGGCTTTCTCCATTTCAATTAATATTGTACAGTCTATAACGGCTGAATTTTTTGATATTTTATACAAGTGGAGGGGGGCCTAGAGAGACAGAAACCAAACTGGCTTTCTCCATTTCAATTAATATTGTACAGTCTATAACAGCTGAATTTTTTGGTATTTTCGACAAGTGGAGGGGGGCCTATAGAGACAGAAACCAAACTGGCTTTCTCCATTTCAATTAATATTGTACAGTCTATAACGGCTGAATTTTTTGGTATTTTATACAAGTGGAGGGAGGCCTAGAGAGACAGAAACCAAACTGGCTTTCTCCATTTCAATTAATATTGTACAGTCTATAACGGCTGAATTTTTTGATATTTTATACAAGTGGAGGGGGGCCTAGAGAGACAGAAACCAAACTGCCTTTGTCCATTTCTTTACATATTTAACTATAAGTGTAGGGTGTAATATACATCCAAAGACGATGGCTGCATTGCCAATATACATAGATGGAGAGGAAGACAATCTGGTTTGTGTGTCGAATTAATGAAGGCCTACCAAGAATTAAACAGTTTTTTTGTTAATTTATTAGCTTTACAACTACATTACTTATCCAAGAAACAGGTGGAGCATTAAATGTGGTTATTTTATGACCAAAAACATTGATTTTTGAACAAAATAGCAAAACAAAACCAAACAAAACCAAAACACGCAATGGCGGTTTGGCAAAACCAAAACACGACGGTAATCCAGATCCAAAACCAAAACCAAAACCAAAACAGGGGGGGTCAGTGAGCATCTCTAGTTGTAGCAGAGTCTGTGGCAAATTTAAGATAAGGAAAGCTTTGAGTGCAGCTAAATCTTATCTTTTGGAGAGTCAGAAACTGAGAGTGTGGGTGCACACTAGAATACAGACTTATGTGAGTTTGTTTCCTAATCAAAAGGGATCACAAAGTCAAGTGAAGCTGACAGCCCTCTTCACATCTGACTCACTCCCCCTCCCTCTGAGAATTAGAACCTAGCACAGAGTATAGAATTAGAAACTGCGGACTGCCAGAATTGGGGGAGTGGTGGAGTTGTAAAATCATGGCAAACCTGCAGAGTCTAGTTGATCGCCTGCATAAGGCAGTGAGAAAGCTGGAGGTTCCTGCCTCATGCTCTTCAGACATAGCACAGTTTCTTCAGACCCATGACTCGCTTATCAGTGGACCTGTAGGAGTAGTTCTGAAAAGCAGTAGAGCAATTGATGGAGATCTTCAGGCTGATCTGCTGCTTATTAGCATCAGCTTAGTGTTACATTTTAGTAAAAGCATCACAGTGTCAGCATCCAGGAGACAAGGATCTCTGTTCCCCTTGCACCTCTCTCTGGCCAGATTCAAGCTGCACAGTAATTTACAGAGTAGAATTGAGGAAGGTATTCAATCATCTTTTAGCAGTAAACGAAAGTGTCCCTGCCCTTGGAGGGGTATCAGTGGCACCCAAACTCGGCTAATTTTCTCTTTGCTCTACATATTATTTGGGTCATCAACATTAAGTATGCTTTTGCACGGTGGAGCCTAAGTATGAAGACGGTACCTTTTCAGTTAATGCTATTTTGGAGAGGTCTCTGAAATTAATGTGGCTATTGCTCTAGGTACAATACATATTATTTTATTTTATTGTACATAGGAACTATAGAGGCACCTGCAATTCCCTAAAACTGAAGCTGAGACACTTTTGGAGGAAACAGCACAGGTTTAAACTGTGGTTCTGCCATCATATAGATTCAGTGCTGAGTGGGGGGAAACTTTCAACTAATTCTTCTTAAGTAGAAGAGGTGTTTGCCACAGAGGAACCAGAAATCTTGTATTCAGAGAGTGAGATGAAAAGCGCCCATACTGACAGATCCATTGTTGGAGTAAGGATGTAGTATTCAAGCTGGTTCAAAATATAATCAAACCAGCCCTCAAACTTTTGGTTGAACCAATCAACTAAAAAAATATCAAAATATATTTTTGTTCAATCAACATATTGTTATGACTCTGCCTGTTCTTTGTATCTAGCAGCAGTACCTCATACCACTAGAGGTGCTGCTGTTCTGTTCCTGAACTCTTCTACATGCCTGAAGGAGTTAATCTCCTTGCATTATGCATAATTAGAACTGCACCTGTCGCACTGCTTCAAATACCTGCCCCAAGCTGTGCTCTGGGCAGTTCATCCGTGTATACCTGGCTGCTGCTTGTGTCCCCCTGTCCCAGTTTGGTTCTGCTGATACTTGATCTCCCTTTGTGACCTTGGCCTGTTTATCATTTATGCTTGTTTGCTCGTGACCCCGAACTCTGCCTGAATACTGCATACTGCTTGAACTCTCGTTGCCCTAGACCTCGGCCTGATTACCGGACTATGCTAGTTTGGTCGTGACCCTGTACTTTGCCTGGACTCTGGTTTTGCTTCCCTGGACAGACTCTTGCATCCTGGCATTGGGTAACTCACCATTCTTATCCCTGCATTTAAACTATATTTGCATTCACTGGAACCTCTTATTTCCGTGTACCTTCCTGCCACACCTGTTCATATTTATGTTGGGAGTTATACCTGTTTATGAAAACCTGCTTGTACCTTGAACTGAATCTTTGCTCATATATTTTGCCGGAATAAAGACATTTGTATTATACTTCCGTGGCCGCTTCCTGAGTTTACTAAGAATCATAACACATATTGTGTATGGTATTCTAGAATTCAAATTTTGAGTTTACAGCTTGTACCTGCTCTTCTTGCTCAAATTTTTTCATCTAAAGTTTGAGAACTTACAGCTATTTCAAGTTGATCCAACAAACCGGTTCGAGAACCATTTTGAAACAATTTCTAGCACCTATAAGGGACTAAAGCACAAAACGCAGTTAGGCCATTTGGACTTCCGTTTTGAGAAATAACTGTAGGAGCTGCAGACAAAACTATAGAGTCTGCCTAACTATACAGCACAATGTTGAACAAACAGACTATCAACCCAGCACATAAACAGTTAGAGCAACTCCAAAACTCTCAAATGAGAGCCCAGGACTGCCTTGGGTGGTTAAAGCACAAACGAGTAGTCCCATTCAATAGCAAAAAAAGATTTTTGCCAGTTAGAGATTTTCATAAGGGAGGATCTGCATGGCACAGAAACACAAAACATGTCAGCCCGTCAAGGCCGCATTACACATAGCGAATGTATGATGAAGAGATTTCGGAAAAAGCCTCTGCAAAAGACTATGCTTATTTTAACATTGGCACCTGCTAATTTTGGATCTTAGCCCTAGAACCTGTTTAGTCCAATTCTGATCTTACTCCTTTTGAAACCACAACCATCTCTTCTCTATCATTGAGCCAAGTCTGCTAAGGAGAATGTCTAAGCCAGACAACCATTATATTTCCTATTGGACCTATTAGTCTAAGATCATTTCTCACTTCTACCCTGTGGGCCTGGAAACTGTCTACAACTGAGACGCAGATTATTAAAAAAAAAAAAAAGTGAAATTACTAAGACATTACATTAAAAATACTTTTTACAGGATGTCTTTCAAAACTTCCAGAGGACATCCTGAAACAAGGAAAGACATAAAATGAAATCGTTCACTTGTAGAGCAAAATTACTCTGTTTTGTTTTTTTCACGAAGGATGTGGGAAATTAGAGAGGAAAAATGCAGGAGCGATGCTGTGTATTCTACTGAACTCCAAAGGGTGGAGAACATTTCAGCAGTCACTGTGGCGAAGTGATTTACAAGGTCCTTTATTTTTAAGGCGATTCATTGCTCACTCACATATTTCCAATACCTAAACACATACTAACCATATAACCACAAAATAGCATCCCTCAACTCCTTTTGAATTTTATCGCAAGCTAAAGTGAGGAATAAAATTATGTCACGCTATAATGCTCTGTTTTCATTTTAGCTCTTTTTATTGACTGGCATTGAAAGTGGATTATGCAAGTTGGAAGCTGATGACTTTGTATTGATGAGCACTTAAACTTTAAAGCCCACTTTCCTGTATATCAACAAGGGATAAAAACACAAACGATATAGACAATATACAGATAAAAGCCCATTTATTGTTTGCTTTGTGAATTTGATTCCAATAATTATAAATAATAGCAAGCAGGCACATTTGTATTTTTACAATTAGTATACGTGATTCTTTGCTGAGGCATCATAAACTAAAGGGGAAGATTATTTAAGTGGTTGCCAAATATAAATTGACAAAAATTAATGGTATGAGCGTCATGGTAATTGTAGTACAGCAAAATTTGACGTTTTGAAACACCAATGATTTATGGTTCATAAAGGCTCATATACAAACACTATCAATATATTGTCGTTAGCAAATAATCATGAATGTATGGGTCATTTATGAAAGGGCAAAATTGCACTTCCCATGGTACAAATTCTGATTGCACCTCTCTTTGCCTATATTATCCCAACTTTGAGCAGAGCACGAGGCAAAATATTATTTTTCTGATGGTAATTGCACAGTAGATCTAGGCGTTCCTTGCTTACGGTGAGTGCCTTTAAATATTCCATGAGGAATGCTCCCTATCATTTTTGTTCTGCCTAGAATTCTCCCTTACTACAATTTACTAATTTCCACAAAATGCCATTCCTTAGAATGATGACGCAAAACAGCAGCATTGGAAAATTGTTCACACCTCTGCAAAATGGCCTGTTCTGCTACACCATTTGATTCAAACTCACCACATTTGCTACTTACTTATCAGTCCCTCTCACGTGTTCATTTTCTGTTTTTCTCAACAGTTTAATAATATCCTTTACACTTAGTCATTCATGCTCTCAGACACCACTTACTTCTTCTCTCTAGCCTCCACACCATGCACACCTTTTTCAACCCTCCTCCTACTTACCTCTTCTTCCTCTTTCTCAAACAACGCAGCTCTACCCTTCCCTTTATTACTTCTCCTGCCCATAGCTTCAAATGCTCTGCTCCCATCAAACCTCATCACTGCCTAGCCCACACTAACTGCATCTACCCTCTCACCAACATATCTCCGTTGTCTTATTTCTCCCCTTCTCCTCCTCCTGGCCACCTCAAAAAACTTGCAACCATTTATGACCTATTCCTGTCTCCCTATGGCTACTTGCCATTCCTGAAACCTAGCACCCACCGTCTGATACTGCTAGCTCTGCAACTCCCTCCAACAGTGGCCTCTCTGTCGCCCAGATTCTTTGACCCATTGACTGAGAAGCTGGTGGAGTAGACCTTCTAATGTCTCCTGTTTGCACTTTCCATGTGATCCTCCTGAACCCTTCCTCTCCTTCTCCTCCTTTGAACTCCATGCCATGCATCTATTTTCTCCACTTCACCTGTCACGTTGCTGCCATATGTTGTACTCCAAACCGAATTTCCCAATTCCTCCAAAGCTTGGCCACCTGGCTTTCTTTTTTCCTTTTCAATGAGCATTCCCAACTGCACCCAAATCAATGAGCACAGAATGACACCTAAATGGCCTTGACCCGATCTTCTTATCAGCATCACTTGATACACTCATTTCTACCGTTGGAAATCACATACCCGATTACGATAACACAGACACCCAGCACACCTACAAGAAAAAAGCAATTAAATGAAAAAACGACAGGTATATTAACATACTTACCTTAAAAACTACTGTGCACATCTCTGATGGCAGCAGAAGGCTGACAGGACCTGCTTCCGACTGGCCAGCTCTCTGTCACTACTGTGTGACATCAGTGCACCCTTCATGCCTTTACATTCAAAACGATAATGTCGAGACCCTGCAGGGACACTGTTTAAACAGGGTCCCGAATTGCCACTTTACATTTAAAGGCATGAAGGGCGCACTGACGTCACACAGTACTGCCGGAGAGCTGCTCAGTCGGAAGGAGGTCCTATCAGTCTTCTGCTGCCATCGGAGATGTGCACAGTATGTTAATATACCTGTCGCTTTTTCATTCAATCGTTTTTTTCTTGTAGGTGTACTGGGTGTTGGTGTTATCGTCATCGCCAACCTGTACCCCACCCATTTCTACCCTGTCCTGCCCTAACGCTGTAGTCTCATTCTACACTGCAGCCCTAGATGAGGCTGCTCCAGCTCCACATAGTTTCCAATGATCCAAAACCCAACCCTGGCACTCCAAAAATGCCTGCCACTTGCCAAAGTGTTCCTGTATCGCTGACGGCGTATGGAGAAAATCACGCTCTAGTGCAGACTTTCTCACTTACAATTGTATCCTGTTTTAATAATTTTGGCCCTATATCTCACCAAACAAACCTTCTTTAGATCCATAATATCAACCCAGTCACCCAATCCCGACGATCAACTCACTTGGGCCGACTCACATACCAACCCTCAATCATTTCTATCGTATTACTGAAAATTAGTTTTTCACACTCCTCTTTGCATTTCCCACTTAACCTCTCTCCTCGAATCCATTCCATCCCAACTCCTCCACACTCTCCCCCAATAGTAAGCGCTTAGCGCACCTCTCCACACTGTCCCTTACCACAGGCACCTTCCTGTACATCTTCAGAACTGCATTTGTGAGGATACTAGGCTATTGTGTAGCACTTTTGCCCAATCAGCACTAGCTGTTCAGCCTGAAGGAAACCTTATGTGCTGGCTGAGGGTAACCGGTACCTCTACGTGTTCAGAATCATTAAGGCAAACAACTGGCAAAGTACAAGTGTAATTTTATTTGATATAAAACATATACAGACAAAAGTAAACATGTTAGGAAATACTGAAATAAATTTGTTCTGCTGCAAATCTTTGTCATTTGCTAATCTGGCATGGAGAAGAGCAATTCAGGCAGCTGAAGTGCAGCTGCTCCACAAGCACATGGCTAATATAAATAAAAGTTTTAAACTAAAGAAACAGAGGACTTTTATTCCAATGATCCATGTCTGCAATGTCATTTTATGCATGTTATCTGAAGCCCCTGCAACTGTTTCTGGCCTCAGACAGCTGATCGGAAGTAAAACGTTAAATGAATTCGCCAAGGAAGCTTTGAGATCACTTTTGCCTTACACGACCAATTAGTGTTATTGGACTCAAGGGAATTCAATATCTCTGTGTGGATAATAAAATGTATAGAGGAATAAAATCACAGTGTATCATACTATGATCAGGATAAGAATTACTTGTAAGCATTTTTGGTAAGGCTGCCCATTTGGTGTTACAGGCTCACTAACCCACATTACATTTATTCTTATTTTAAAAACAATGTTTTATTGCATTTTAAGAAGAAATGGGAGATAAGAAAAAAAAAGGAGGGTAAATAAGGAGTAAGGGGTACATAGTGATTAACGGTAATCATAATACCATGGTACAGTACAATCAAATATGAGAGGATATGAGAAATAATTGCAATGTCAGAGAACATCTAAATGTATGTTCTGATACAAGAAGAGTAAGGATAAGAGATGGAGGGGGACCAGTAGGACCTCAATTGGCCCAGTCTCCAGAATGAAGCCCTTCAATCGGTTATAGACCATAACTTAGAGGGGAAGTGAGACTCTGTGATATTCCAGCCAAGGAGACCAGATGGTCTCCTTGGCGGTGGGGTCATGTTATTTGCTTTACTCTGCGTAGCACTAAAGAATATATATGCTAGACATAGTTTTATATTATACCAATATATCACTGATGAAGTTGCTGACTGCAACGAAATACATAAGATGAATGTATCAGAATATCAGAATATATTTTTGCTAATAGAGAAGACCTTTAATATTTCAGACTTGTTGCTCTTTGTCATTTTATTTGGACATACCGACACCAGAGCACCTGAGTGCCGATGGGTCCGATGGAAGGAAAGCTTGTTTAAGGACTGGTAGGAACTTAATCTGTCAGTATTATTTGTATGAAGTTTTTTGTATTGACCTAATCATTTGGGACACTGAGTTCCTCCTTCAGAAGCCAGTTCTTTACTATTTAGTTTTTTTGCAATGACATCTGCAATGGTTGATTATTTTCTATGTTTGGCATCTTATTATAATAAATTGTTTATACTTTTTTTATATTTTTGTTTTTTATATTTATATTTTCTGGTATGTATAATCTTCTTTCAATATACTCTTAGTTTATATAGTTCACTTAGAAATGGGTTTCACTTCTGCCTTAGTTTAATAGCCAGTTGGCCATGATATTATATTACCACATTTTTTCTCCACTAATTTTATGTTATGCCTCTGTACAGGTGCTACTTCTTCTGAGGAATACTGCATTCAAACGTGTTATTTTTACTGTTGAACTGTGATTAATGCATATTGGGAATAATAAATCTGTGCTCTTTGAACATTGGATCCACATCGAAAGATCGAAGTTATTAGATCAGAGGTAGAATTATTTGTTCTACTAAATGGTCCACCTTAAATATTGATGATCTTAAGAAAACTGGGCCTGTTACAATAAAGCACACACAATTAACGCTTTGTGCATGTTTCTTTTAAAACGCACATAAATTGGGGATACACACGTCCGTATTCAACAAGGAGAAGATGCAAAGATACGTCTGTTGACGAATACGGGTCTAGATTGACTTTGCTCTAACAGATAATACACTGCAGGCTACGTCCAATACATACGTGAAATAAAAGTCACTAAAGAATGCACAGAATAAAAAATAAAATCAATTAATGTCACCTGTTAATAATATAATCATTAATGACAAAATATAAAAAAATAAAAAAAGGTGTCCTCCCATAAAATATATTTATCGGGATGTTAATGTCCACTGTACATAAAATGCATTTATACAGTTGCTTCTGATTGCATTCACATGGTCATGACTGTCATAACTAGTAAGCGGCACCTACACCCAACATCTAGCTGGTGTAAGTGATATGACAGGAAAAACGTACTTTTAGATGCCCAAAGCTTGAATCGGACACTGCTGCGTGTGCTCGAGCTCGGCACGCCCTTACTGCAAATTGACTACGTGCATACAGTTCCCTCCCCATTCCGCACCTGAAATCGTAGGCTGCAGTAGGCAGTGGTAGTCAGCATATCGATGCTGACTACCCCGACACTACTTTCCCCCGATGTGGAGAGACCGAAGGACTCCTTCCCCGACCAAGACGACTTCTGTGTAAAGCGACAGGAAGTCATGGCGATCCCTGAAGAAGCCGGCGGCAGCTGATGGCGTCACCGATAACCGCGACGCAGTCATCGGTGCTGTGAAGGGGGTCATGTAACTATTAATGTAACTATTACCTCCTTCACAGCACCAATGACTGCATCACGGTTATCGGTGACGTCATCAGCTGCCGCCGGCTTCTTCAGGGATCGCCATGACTTTCAGTTGCTTTACACAGAAGTCGTCCTGCGTGCTGGTCGGGGAAGGAGCCCTTCGTTCTCTCCACGTCGAGGTAAGTAGTGTCGAAATAATGAGCATCATTATCTCATACCCAACCCGTAGTAGGGGTCCTTTGCATTCAAAGATTAATTGGATGTTGCCGCATTCTCTGGTATTTAGTTTGTTTCTGGCCATGTGCAGAATTTATGCAAAATGCGACATGTATCGGCATTTAAGTGCCTTAATGAATCAGGCCCACTGTGTCTCTCTCCCTACTGACCAGTTCTAATATTTCAGACTTCCAATTCCTAATTGGAATACCTGACTCATTTATATTGCTTGCTATATTTTATCAATTATTTTTTTACATCTTAAAATTTTTGCTATATGTGATGTTTTTGTGGTGATGTATATTATTCATTTAGGCTAATGTAGATTTCTAGATACATTTGACAAATTTTTAAACTGATTTTAATATATAACATATATTTTCACCAATAAATACACAATATTTTTCGAACTTTTGGTTGGTTTCTGCGAAACCCTATATAATACATTCAATTCATTTGAAACTGTAAGTCTATTTTATTAAGAATACTATAGCGCTGCCCCTGTTTTTCTTTTTTTTGTAGCATTTATTAACAATCTACAGTCTCTTGGACTTGACAGGTTGATCTTCTTTTTTATAGACCTTTTAGCATTGATAACTTATATTTTTTCTGTCTATTTGGTCACGCACACTGTCACGGGCACTAGGAGTCTTTACCCAGGGATCACCAGGTGATAAGCTTACCAGAGCAGTATAGGTGGTAATATGGTACTCTGGTAGCGGGGTGATCACGGAACAGGAGACAGCTGATGATAGAGATGCTCGGGAAAGTCTATGACTAGCAGCACTGGTAATATATATGTAGTAATACACGAGGAACTGAATGGACAAAGGACACGTGAGGGTAGTCAGTGGTCTGCGGTAGCAAGTTGTGCCACTGCTATAGTGAGGAGGAATGTCCAACAGAAACGAGGAGGTGATGAGAGTCAGCGGTCTGCGTTTAGCAAGTTGTACCGCTGTCTGGGTGAAGGAATGGGATCCAGGTGAAGGTATCCGGGAAGTCAGTGGTCTGCGTTAGCAAGTTGTACCACTGCTATGTGAGAGGACACTGGAACAGGTGACACTGGAAACAGGAATCAGTGGTCTGCCTCTAGCAAGTTGTACCACTGAATATATATGTGAGGAGGAGCACGGGGAGAGACTGCAATACAGAGGATACACGGGCACCTTGAACTTGATTCACAATGACATGCACAATATAGAAATGACTGAACAGCACTGCAATAATACAAAGTCATCGAAACTATCCGGGCAAAAGATAACACAGTCAATGATGGCAAAAGTCTCAGCGGATAGTAAGCTCCAGAGGAGAACAACTCAGTCCAGCAAGATATGCAATACACCAGCACAGTCAATGAGAAGTATGCATACCGTGGTTCAGGAGCAGGCTGTCAGACAGGAGTGCAGAGATACCTGAACGGCTGGAGGCCGGCAGGATGCGAAGTCCCTGGAGGGTGAAGCGGTAATCAAGTAGGTGCAGCGCACAGGTAGGTAGACCAGCAGGGGAACAAATACTCAGGAAGCAGTAGTATGAAGAACTGGACTCCTGGAGAACCCTGAAGAGTAGCGATGGTCTAGACGAGATGAAAGCAGTGAGGCGCAGATCCGATGCAGACTGGCGAGTAGAGACCAGCAGGAACACTGAGAAGCACGGAGAGCGGATCAGCTGCTGCAGACACGAGTAGAACTGAGGAGTAGCAGCCAGCAGGACTCTGCAGGTACACGGAGGTAGCGGATAGCAACCAGCAGGTGCAGCCACGATGAAACACGGGAGAGTAGAGCTGAGCTGGAACTGTTGAGCATGGAGAGCAGCGGATAGGAATCAGTTGTAGCAGTCTCGAGGAAACACGGGAGAGTTGAGATGAGCTGAAGACTGTAGCGCACGGAGGCAGCAGATAGGAATCAGCCAAACAGTCACGATGAAACACAGGAGAGTTGAAGTGATCTGAGGACTGTAGTGCACGGAGGCAGCGGATAGGAATCAGCAACAGTCACGATGAAACACAGGAGAGTTGAAGTGGTCTGAAGACTGTAGTGCACGGAGGCAGCGGATAGGAATCAGCTAACAGTCACGATGAAACACAGCAGAGTTGAAGTGGTCTGAAGACTGTAGTGCACGGAGGCAGCGGATAGGAATCAGCTAACAGTCACGATGAAACACAGCAGAGTTGGAGTGGTCTGAAGACGGTAGTGCACGGAGGCAGCGGATAGGAATCAGCTAACAGTCACGATGAAACACAGGAGAGTTGAAGTGGTCTGGAAACCACAGGAGTAGAAGTGGTCTGGAAACCACAGGAATCAGCAGCGCTGAATACACGAGGAAACACAGGAACACCTTCAGAGGCTCATGGGGAATGAGACTCTAAGATCAGGCAACGAGGAGAGGACAGCAGGTGCTTTAAATAGGGAGTGTTGCCTGATCAGCCAATTAAGTTAAAGGAACAGGTACTGAAGGTTTTGAAAGGGCTGCGCATGCGCAGACCCTCAGGATGGTGGACGGCCACGGTTCCTAAACACACGGGAAGAAGCACTCACAGTCTGGTGAGTGACACACCCTATGGTATCATAACCAGTGGCGGAACTAGGTGGCTGCTATGGGGCTCAGCAACGCTGATCCATCCACTATGAAGCCCTAAGCTCTGGAACAGACTGAAAGCCTGAATGGGGCTTCACTGCCCTTGCCACTGCCCACACCCATGCACAAAGTTAACATGAAATGTACAGTTTATCTTTGAGAGCTACGAAGAATTATTAATATTTTTACTTGGATCATGTGAGTAAGTGCATGTATCAATATGTCATTAGATTCTACTGAGGTGAGGAAAAAATGGGACACAGTAAGTAAAGTTCATCTTAGCAGAAAGTAGAGTGGAGAGATAGGAGCAGTGACAGAAGGCACCAGGTTGATGAGAGAGGCTTCAACCAGCAGTCTAGTATCCATCATGTTCTGAAAATGTTCCAGTGTGACCAAGGGGACTGTGACAAAATTAGCTTGATATCCCCTCAATCAACCTGTCCCTCATTCCTCACAAAATGTTTAGCTTTACAACATGTACTTTTTATAGCCCTGTTTATGTTCCTCAGCTCACCAGAGTACAAATGCAGTGTCTAATTACATGTGGATAAGGTGATATTGTAGCTCATTGTAAATATGTATGTTGTTTATTGTATATTGTTGATAGTGCAGTGAAGCGTTTATTCATTGTGAAGCCAGGTGGGTTATGGGTAAGAATCAAGTTCCAGGACACAGGTGAGGGGCTGACTGCTATCTTATATCTGGAGGTGGGGAAGGCCAATTAGTATCCATTGTCTTCCACAGGACTAGTCCAGACATTTTGTCTGCAACCCAGCAGGGTAGCTTCTGTGGAAGCACAGCTCATCTCCCCTTTCAACCCCATGATCCAGCATCCACCAATGTTTAAGAAGGAGAGACCCAGATGTTTGCCTATAGCGAGGAAAGCACTGTGGAAATTTGACCCTAGATATAAAGAGCCACTCCAGGGGGGAAGGGTTGTTCATTCTGGGGATTAATGGCTGGAAGCTGCAGGGTGGCTAGTTTTAAGTTGTCATTCTCTACTAGTAGACTACATGGGCAGATCAATGGGTCTTCAAGTCAGGACAGCCAGGTGACTGTAACTCCTTAAGCTAGTGGGGTAAGGTACAGATGATGTGGTGAATCTGCCTGGCATTTATTTACTGTTTGCATATAATATTCTAGTGTTGATTTTATTATAATAAATGTACAGTTGTACTTTTCTAACTGCATTTGCCTGAGCGACTCTAGGAACCTTAGAAGGTACTGGGTAGGCGTCCCTGGCATAGTAAGGCACCCCTGGGTAGTCAGGCGGCGTGAAGTGGGTAGAAATGGGCCAGAAAACCTGGTATTTTCACAGGGACCCCAACCAACCTACACTCTACTAAGTATGTAAAAGACAAAGGCAAAATTGGTACCATCAACGAACATAGCAACAACCATCAGAGTCTCATTCACCATACATCCCAGCCAGTTGAAACAGTTTAGGCCAGAGTCACTCCAGAGAAAGACAGTAAGCTAAAACTAGCAAAGTACTTACATTGTTAGTGACAGCAAGGGTTATCTATTTCAGAGCTGTGTATGAACAAAACTGATCCATAATCACTGAAAGGCAAAGAGTGACACTGAATTAAACTGAACTCTAAATGCATTCTGATTTATCGAGGTTCAGCAACTGCCATTGCAGAGAACAGGGTTTAAGAGAAAAGAGAAAAGGTACCACTGCACTAGGTAATCGCTTTTACAAAATCCAGATAATTGAACAATAATTAATTACAAATATCATATTGCCACTGGATGGTGCACTCACACACAGAAATTCTAATATCAAAAAGAGAGAGGGAAAGAGGAAATGTGCTTATGGAGGCACTCAGCGATCTTCTTTTAATAAAATATCCAATTCTTTATTAGTTATTTGTACAAATAATATTAGGGCGCTAGATAGGACCTATAAGATAATTACAGCTGCCCCTAAACGCTAGGATGCAAACCTAGACCAAAAGACAAATAGACATAAAACAGATATAGAGGCGCTAGTAATTACTTGATTAAAAAATTATTGACATTTATTGTTATAAACATACACCAGGAACATATATTCCCTAAATAGGGATTTTAACAAAAGGCTCCTATACCTTGGGTGGAGCAGGTAAAAAATCACAGCACTATCAGCTATGAGCACTCGGACAGTTATTTGAAATGACAGCCAATATTAATAAAAGTCAATAAACTCCATAGATGAATTGAATGAAAGTGGGGATGACACAATTTGTTAGGAACTCATATAGTGTAGAGTATTATGTTAGACTCTTGCTGAAATACATGTCCAGATGGTATAGCAAACACCATATATGAGTTCTCACAATGCCGTTTATGCAATGGTATAATTTATCAAACCGGCATCATCTCCGCATGAGAGACCACCAGGGAGAGAAACACAATATCAATGGTTTGAAAAGAATAAAGGGGGCAGTGCACCCTTGATCTTAATACAAGCTGGATCTCTTCTGGTGAAATATGATAAAATTAGATCACCATCTTCAGTATAAGGAGAGCGCTTAGTATAGTCAATGTAGCAAACTGCAGTTTGGAAATGTTCTTTTGAAAAAAAGAAACTCACTTTTTGTAGCGTGGTTTTGATCTCTCACCCTCTAGAGTGTCCTCAGACGGTTATTGCGGCTCACTGAAGCTTAGCGTAATATAACCTCAAAGTTTCATCTTCCAGAGCGTCCTCAGACGATTGTTGGAAAATAGATGCAAAAAACTTTGAATGGAAAAGCCGTTGTTTCGTCCGTCAGTCTGCGTGAGATACAAACAAACCAGATATCCGCTAGTAAGCTTGACGCGTTTCTCGACAGATGTCGTTTCATCAGAAGCAGGAGGAGAAACGACATCTGTCGAGAAACGCGTCAAGCTTTTACATTTATAACTTTGAAAGTTTTTCTTGAAAATCTAGAGACCCCGGGGATCTTACTAGCGGATATCTGGTTTGTTTGTATCTCACGCAGACTGACGGACGAAACAACGGCTTTTCCATTCAAAGTTTTTTGCATCTATTTTCCAACAATCGTCTGAGGACGCTCTGGAAGATGAAACTTTGAGGTTATATTACGCTAAGCTTCAGTGAGCCGCAATAACCGTCTGAGGACACTCTAGAGGGTGAGAGATCAAAACCACGCTACAAAAAGTGAGTTTCTTTTTTTCAAAAGAACATTTCCAAACTGCAGTTTGCTACATTGACTATACTAAGCACTCTCCTTATACTGAAGATGGTGATCTAATTTTATCATATTTCACCAGAAGAGATCCAGCTTGTATTAAGATCAAGGGTGCACTGCCCCCTTTATTCTTTTCAAACCATTGATATTGTGTTTCTCTCCCTGGTGGTCTCTCATGCGGAGATGATGCCGGTTTGATAAATTATACCATTGCATAAACGGCATTGTGAGAACTCATATATGGTGTTTGCTATACCATCTGGACATGTATTTCAGCAAGAGTCTAACATAATACTCTACACTTTATTAGTTATACTTAAAATAATTATAGTCCCTCCAAATTGTAATAGCGAAATAAAAACAATACGGTGAAACAAATGTGAATTAAAATAGCAAAATTGCTTTGCTATGCCCCGCTACTATATATATTACTAATATTATTGTATCAATTAATCAAGCTGTCCAATCTCTATTATAGTTGTATCGTTCTTTAATAATGCTGACTTTGTCAAATAGAGATTCAATTAATAATTACTAGAACAGGGTTTGTAAGTACATGAAAGACATACCTATATGTTTATAATACATTGTTGATAACTGATAGCAGGTTCAGGTACTTACTATTGATTTTAAAGTAAGATCATAATGTAAATAGTCATTGAATATTAAGAGCTGTTTATGAACCAATACATTCCCTCTATGAAGAAAGGAACAGATTGGTAGAAGTCGATTACCAGTGGACTGAAGCTTTACAAACATATAGTTTTAGAATCCATTTAAATGATATGTCCAGTCACAAATTAATTTTATAGTCCACCTCCCAACTAGCAGAACTGTGAAGGAATCATGCCAGTTTTCCAGCTGTTTGGAAGTACTCAACTCCAATGGTGCTACAGCAGATGTTCCTCAAAGCCTACCAACCTTCCACCTAACCCCTTCATCTCCTCCGCTTGTTCTCCCCTCTTTCCTCCCGGTCCCCCTATTCTCTCCCCACATACTTCAACTGGCTCCCTTTGTGCCTGAGTTTTGTTTACCATCCCTTAGGATGTAAGCTCCTTTGAGCAGTGCCCTCTTCCCTCCTGTCTCCATACCTGTTCTTTGGCTCCGTCTTTAATGCATTAGCCTGCCTGGAGTTTCTGAATTTTTGGTATTTTTTTGTTTATTGTTCAGTAATATTTCACCCTGTATCTTAAGAAAACTGGGCCTGTTACAATAAAGCACACACAATTAACTGTTTGTGCTGTGTATGGCACTGCGGAACTCTTGTGGCGCCTAACAAATAAAGGATAATAATAATAATAATGCCCATCCTGTGTGGACCATGTAGGCGATTTGAAAACCAAACAGTGCTGTGCTCATTTCTAGAACAGGCACAGATTGGACCAAGCTGAGGCTCTGTGTAATAAGAGCCAGTATTACAAAATACTCCTAAACTGGGAGAGGATCCGCGTCAAGGCAGGTGCAGTGAATGTTCTAGAGCTCTGGGAGTCCCACAGTGCTGTTGGTTGGTGGAATGGGGGCTGCTGAGTATTAATTTGTGACTGGACTGAATCCAGTGTGTGTAAGTGACAGGTGTCCTTTAAGCTAAAGCACCTAGACGTTATTTACAGTACCTGACCCAGCATGATGTGAGTTGTTAATCAGTAACTGAGAGACAATTGTTGCATAGCCCTTCTCTAACGGCAGCAAAGTTCACAACCTTTTACATAAAAAAAAGTTGTTTTTCCGTCTTAATGATTTTTCCAAACAACTAATATTCTCCATCTGCTAAAACAGTGTTACTTGTTATGCAAAATCTCAACAGAAATATTATATTCTCAGCAGTGCCACAGTGCCTGTAAAAACTAGCACATGGTAGGTCAAAAGTACTGGCTAATATGATTGTGCATAAATATATTTATCGTTATCCTTAATTCCCATTAATCCTCAGATGACGTATACTTAAATTCCAAAGTTAGTTTTTGGTCTCGGAGTATATAAGCCATTTGAGCCAACATTTGCATGAGTACACCAATTGTTATGGTAAAGTGCACAGGTTTTCAGGTCAAGATGGCAGGATCATTTGGGTTGCAAAACATAGCATCGTCCGGGGTGGGAGGAGCTTGTCAGATTGGGGGTGTTACCTGCTGAGGGCAGAATAGTTACATGAAATGAATGCACCTAGTTGTACACCCACATACAAACATGAGATATAGTTTTACAGGATGAGATTATTTACATGTAATTCAAGGGGAAGAGAAGGTGAATTATATGGTTGTCATCCAAATGTGACAGACATAACTAGGATTGTATAAAGCACCAGAAGTTTTATTTGCTGCAATTAAGCTGAATATCAGCTATAAATTTGTGAATCGTTACAAGATTATTATTTTTTTTAAATGATGTTTGTAAATCACCACTCGCTATGACTCATTCCAGTTCGGAGGACCCAGCTCCGATTTGTTTGCCCACTTCCTGTGAACCAACTATAATCTCTGTGGGAGCAGCAGGTAGCAGAACACAGCAAGTGAAAGCTAAGGAGGTAACTTAAAAGTTAAAATCTAGGGGTTTAGGACATAACAGAAAAAACAGCAAAATAACAGCAATCAGGTACTTGCCGTCTTGTTTTCCAAGATAATGCTGATTCAACAAACTTAAAAAACATAATTTCTAGCTATCATTATTGCTAAGTACTAATTTAGGGGGAGTACTCTAGGATGTGTCCTGCTGTAAGAGCAACACTAAATGTATAATAAACATGTTCACTTGGATTGTTGGGGAATTTCCATTTGATTTGTTTTTTCTCCTAAATTGAGTCATGACCAACGTTCTCAGCTTTGTTCTCTGGATAACTGACCCTTTGTGCTCATATTATTTCCAGACCATTGAATGTCAGCTTACAGTGGCAACTGAATTTTTATGCAATTCATTTTAATGATTTATTTGACAGTTGTTTATAAAATGTTGTGGGTGATGGGGAGGCAACAGCTCTGGCACTGTCTGGATTTGCATAATCAATTGTATTTATCCTATCAGCACTATTATAATTTACTTCATTGCCACTGGCACTAGCATTGCTTTTTTTGTACAATGTACTTAACAATGTGTGTTTGTCTAGGAACAGTTGCCTTTCTTGCAAATGTCAGATTTAGACTTACTGATTAGTATTACATTATCATCCTCATCTATTTCATTTATATTATCCTTCTGATGGTTGCTATTACATCACAGTGCTACAATCTCATCACGCTCATCCTCAAAATGCTGTGAACTGTGTCACTAGCAATAGTAGATACAAATGTGGTTAGTTTTTGCCACCTGTTGCATGTCTGAGCTCAGTGGAAAAAGAAGGACATGCACTCAGCAAAGGGTACTATACCAGACTAATACAGGGGCCAAGGTCCATCCCCAGAGAAGTACATAGGGGCCAGATATACTACACGGTTATCTGTATATATAAATCGTTGAGAATTTTGGAAACAACGGGGAGTAGGGAAATGGGGCAGTAGTTGGATATTGGGGAAGGATCAAAAGAGGATTTCTGAAGAAAAGGGCAGAAAAGAACATGTTTAAATGTGGGAGGAAAACATGTGGAGGAGAGCTACAATAAAGGCTCTAACACTTGTTGAGCTTGAACTGGGCGAGATACTGAAAAAGGAACAGAAAATCGGTTGACGATGAGAGGTTTGAGTAATGAAATGTGGAAGGAATTGGAGATACGAAGGTTCTTAGGTAAAGACAACAAGCAGGATTTATCACTTGAATGATTTTATAAGGACCAATAAAACGTGGAGCAAACTTCATGGAAGGAACCTTCAGGCAAATATTCTTGGTAGAAAGCTATACACGATCTCCAATTTTAAGTGCTGGAATTGCTCGCCTCTTTTTCTCAGCAAAAAATGTATATCTTGAAGATGCCTTTTTCAAAGAGAATTTAACCTGAGCCCAAATGGATTTAAACTTTTGACATAAACCCTCCACAGCAGGAACTTGGGTGGGAGGGAGGGCAGGAAATCCTGGGAGAGACGGATGGTGACCGTATACAACAAAAAATGGTGTTTTAGAAGATGACTCATGATACATATTATTATGGGCGAATTCGCCCCATGGAAGCAAGTCTACCCAATTGTCCTGGTTGGCTGAAGAAAAAATTCTTATGAAAGTCTCTAGATCTTGATTGACTCTCTCGGTCTGTCCATTTGATTGAGGATGGTATGACGATGATAGTGACAATTGGATACCCAAGGTTTTGCTAAGGGCTCGCCAAAATCTGGAGACAAATTGCACTCCTCTGTCCGAAACGATTTCAGATGGACATCCATGAATTCGAAATATTTCCTTGATGAAATGATCAGCCAACGTAGAAGAAGAAGGTAATCCTATCAAAGGGACGAAATGAGCCATCTTAGAGAACCTATCTACCACTACCCAAATGGTATTGCATTTCTTGCTGAGAGGAAGATCAGTAACAAAATCCATACTTATATAGGTCCATGGTTTGAAAGGAATGGGTAGTGGTTGAAGTAGGCCCGCCGGTGTTCTACGGGAAACTTTAAATTGGGAACAAACATCACAAGCAGCCACAAACTCCTTGACATCTTTCCTAATAGAGGGCCACCAGTAACTTCGAGAGAGAATCTCTAATGTTTTTCGTTCTCCAGAATGCCCAGCAAAACGAGAGGAATGATACCATGACAAAATCTTTTTACGAAGAAGTGGTGGTACAAAGATTTTCCCAAACGGTAGAACATTGGTGGAAGAAGCAGCTAAACTGACACATTTAGGATCCAGTATGGGACGATCAAAACAATCTTCAATATCAGAGGAAGGGGCCACCGCCCAAGACAATGCATCCGCTTTTTTATTCTTAGAAGCCAGTTTGAAAGTTATAATTAAGTCAAAGCGAGAGAAAAAAAGCGACCATCTTGCTTGTCGGGGGTTCATACATTGAGCTGACTGTAGATAGAGAAGATTTTTATGGTCAGTAAAAATAGTCACGGGGTGACGAGCACCCTCTAGTAGGTATCTCCACTCCTCCAAAGCCACCTTTATGGCTAATAGCTCCTTATCTCCGATAGTATAATTCTTCTCAGCAGGTAATAAACTTCGAGAGTAGAAAGCACAAGGATGGAATTTCTTTTGTTCAGATTTCTGAGATAGAATGGCTCCTAGTCCAACATTAGAGGCATCTACCTCAAGGAAAAAAAGGAAGGGTCACATCAGGTTGTCGAAGAATAGGAGCAGTTGAAAACGCCCTCTTGAGGAACTGAAATGCTTGAAGAGCCTCAGTAGACCATTGCTTGGTATTAGCACCCTTACGGGTAAGAGCCACAATAGAAGAGACAATGGAGGAGAAACCTTGAATAAAACGTCGATAATAGTTAGCAAATTCTAAAAAGCGTTGAATAGCTCTGAGAGTAGTTGGCTGGGGCCAAAGTAATACTGCATTCACTTTCTCCGGATCCATCTCCAGACCTACTCCAGACACAATATATCCCAGGAAGGGAATCTGAGATAATTCAAGGGAGTATTTCTCCAGTTTACAGAATAGCAAATTTTTCCGGAGTCTAGAAAGGACCTCTGCCACATGTAATCGATGGGATGAAAGATCTTGAGAAAATATCAATATGTCGTCTAGATAGACAACAACACAAACATACAACAAGTCCCGGAAAATCTCATTCACAAACCCCTGGAAGACAGCTGGGGTGTTACACAACCCAAAGGGCATGACAAGATATTCATAGTGTCCATCCCTGGTGTTAAAAGCTGTCTTCCATTCGTCTCCGGCCTTGATCCAAATTAAGTTATAAGCACTACGAAGATCCAGTTTAGTGAATATCCGAGCTCCCTTAATGCGATCAAAAAGTTCAGTAATTAACGGAATGGGGTAACGATTTTTGTAGCGTTAAAGGAATGATACGTTGAGTAATAGTTCCATTGATAATTCGTGAACCGTCTATGGCTGTAACAGCAATAGCTGTTTTTAAAGGAGTCACAGGTAAAGACCACTGACACACTAAGGAACTTGAAATAAAACTCCCAGCAGCTCCAGAGTCCAGAAGTGCTTGCGATGTAAAAGACTTAGCAGAAGTGGAAACAGTAACAGCAAACGAGCAAACTTTAGAATTCAAAAAGGTGTGGAGAGGATTCCAGGGACCCCAACCATACCTCTCCAGAACAGGTTAGGGCCTCGCATTTCCCGACTTTCTAGGACATGAGTTCAGCAAGTGATTAGGATCAGCACAATAAATACAGAGCTTATTCTTCAACCGTCGTTCCCTCTCTTCTGAAGTCAATCTAGAACGTCCTACCTCCATGGGTTCCACTGAAGGTGAGGGATGACGAAATCGAGAAGGCAGGCGACCCGATACTTTAGGTGAAGACTCCTTTTCGGAATTACTTTCTCGGAATCTCATGTCCACTCTGTTGCACAAAGATATCAAAGCATCCAAAGAAGATGGTAACTCTTGGGAAGCCAGCACGTCTTTAATCTTGTCAGCAAGACCTTGCCAGAAGGCAGCTATCAATGCCTCACTATTCCATTGGAGTTCAGAGGCAAGTGTGCGAAATTGAATTACGTACTGTGCTACTGAACGGGATCCTTGGCGTAATCGAAGAATACTAGAGGCAGCAGAAATAACACGACCAGGTTCATCAAAAATTCTTCGGAAAGTTGAAATGAACATGGCACTATCCTCCAGCAGGGGGTCATTTCTTTCCCACAAAGGAGAGGCCCATGCCAGAGCCTGTCAGGAAAACAGAGAGATTAAATAGGCCACTTTAGAGCGATGAGTAGGGAAATTTTGAGGTTGGAGCTCAAAATGAATAGAGCACTGATTGAGAAAGCCCCTACAAGCTTTTGGATCTCCATCAAATTTTGAAGGAGTAGGCAGGTGTAGAGTAGAAGCAATCGACACCTGGGATGGCACTGGGAGAGACGAAGACTCCGGGGGATTATTAGTAGAAGATTCATTTTGCACAGGATCTCCCCAAGAGACTAGAGACTGCAAACATTGAAATAATTGTTGCTGACAAACATCTTGTTGTTCAACCAGAGTAACCAGGTACTGCAGCATATCCTTAGCTGTTGGTTCCGATCCTGGGTCTGTCATGGCCTGTTCTTACTGTCACGGGCACTAGGAGTTTTACCCAGAATTCACCAGGTGTAGCTACACTTACCAGAGGTGCGGACCTCTGGGTAGTGTGGTAAATCAGTGGAACCATACAATAGAATAGAGGAAAGGAATGTCAATAGTATAAATGCTGAGTCTTGGCACCGTGGAACTGTGATGGTACAGCAGATTAATAAGAAGGATACAACGAGGAAAGAGTCCAAGTGCCTTAGCACGCAGGTAGCATATAGCAGGCCAGTACTTGATAACTGGATAACATTAGGCAAAGACCAATCAACAATGCAGTAGAAGAGTCAGCGACTTGCAGCTATAATACAGAGGCACTTGTAGACTTTATTCCAGCTCATAGGTACCATACTGAGTAGTAGCTAGATCACAAGGAGACATGAGTGGTCTACAGCTGGTAGGTTTCACCACAGATGTGTAGAGAAGACTTGTCCAGCGCAGGTATGTAACGGAATAGCGTGAGTGGTCCGCAGTTGGCAATTTACATCACTGATGAGAAGAGAAGACTTGTCCAGGTGCAGGCATATAATGGGGTAGCGTGAGTATTCTGCGATTGGCAAGTTTTACTACTGATGTGTAGAGAAGCCTTGTCCTAGCACAGGCATGTAACCGGATAACGTGAGTGGTCTGCAATTGGCAAGTTGTACCACTGATGTGAAGAGAGGACTTGTCCAGGTGCAGGCATGTAACGGAGTAACGTGAGTGGTCTGCAATTGGCAAGTTTTACCACTGATGTATAGAGGAGACTTGTCCAGGTGCAGGCATGTAACGGAGTAGTGTGAGTGGTCTGCAATTGGCAAGTTTTACCACTGAAGTATAGAGGAGACTTGTGCAGGTGCAGGCATATAACGGAGTAGTGAGAGTAGTCTGCAGCGGGTAAGTTCTACTACTGATGTGAAGAGGAGACTTGTCCAGGTGCAGGCATGTAAATGGAGTAGCGAGAGTAGTCTGCAGCGGGGAAGTTCTACTACTGATGTGAAGAGGAGACTTGTCCAGGTGCAGGCATGTAACGGAGTAGCGAGAGTAGTCTGCAGCGGGGAAGTTCTACTACTGATGTGAAGAGGAGACTTGTCCAGGTGCAGGCATGTAACGGAGTAGCGAGAGTAGTCTGCAGCGGGGAAGTTCTACTACTGATGTGAAGAGGAGACTTGTCCAGGTGCAGGCATGTAACGGAGTAGCGTGAGTGGTCTGCAATTGGCAAGTTTTACCATTGAAGTATAGAGGAGACTTGTGCAGGTGCAGGCATATAACGGAGTAGTGAGAGTAGTCTGCAGCGGGTAAGTTCTACTACGGATGTGGAGAGGAGACTTGTCCAGGAGCAGGCAGGTAACAGAGGTAGCGAGAGTAATCTGCAGCGGGTAAGTTCTACTACTGATGTGAAGAGGAGACTTGTCCACAGCAAACGGATAACACAAGCAGAAACAGGAAACACCTCAGAGTCTCAAGGGAATGAGAACCAAGAACAGGCAAAGGTAATAGGGCAACAGGTGCCTTAAGTACTGAGAGGTGATTAATTAACCAATGAGACTAGAGGCAAGGTTTTAACAGTTCAGGGTTTCTGCACATGCGCAATCTTAGTCAAGATGGCGGACGGCTGCGGCTCACAATGAAAAAAAAAAGAAAAATGACGTGATTTTAGCAAAAAAAAATAGGGATTTTTTAAAAAAAGATAGGGATCCAAAAACAAAACCAAAACACACAATGGCAGTTTTGCCAAAACCAAAACCAAAACCAGAACACGGGGATCAGTAAACATCTCTAATATTTAGCAGGGGCAAATGTTGGTGTGATTTGGAAAATACACAGTAGCAATAAACTTCAGGCTGAATACATTTATGGTTCATGTGCATGCTACAATATTAATTATCATTAATGAATTACTTAATCCCTGAACTATACAATACAACACAAATCTAACTAATACATAATATTATTATTATTATTATTATTATTATTATTATTATTATTTACAGGCCTGTGATTATATTCATCTTTCCTTCATTGGCCATCCATCCTGCCTTCTCCTCTTTTTCTTCTGAATTCACATCTGACTCTTACGTATTGATTTCTTCATCTAACTGTGTCATCATCTCATCTACCTGTGTCATCATCTAATCTATCTGTATCATCATCTCATCTACCATGTGTCATCATCTCATCTACAATATGTCATCATCTCATCTACCATGTGTCATCATCTCATCTACCATGTGTCATCATCTTATCTACCTGTGTCATCATCTCATCTACCATGTGTCATCATCTCATCTACCATGTATCATCATCTCATCTATCTGTGCCATCATCTCATCTACCTCTGTCATCATCTCATCTATCTGTGTCATCATCTCATCTACCATGTGTCATCATCTCATCTACAATATGTCATCATCTCATCTACCATGTGTCATCATCTCATCTACCATGTGTCATCATCTTATCTACCTGTGTCATCATCTCATCTACCATGTGTCATCATCTCATCTACCATGTGTCATCATCTCATCTATCTGTGCCATCATCTCATCTACCTCTGTCATCATCTCATCTATCTGTGTCATCATCTCATCTACAATATGTCATCATCTCATCTATCTGTGTCATCATCTCATCTACCTGTGTCATCATCTCATCTATCTGTGTCATCATCTCATCTATCTGTGTCATCATCTCATCTACAATATGTCATCATCTCATCTCTCTGTGTCATCATCTCATCTACCTGTGTCATCATCTCATCTATCTGTGTCATCATCTCATCTACAATATGTCATCATCTCATCTATCATGTGTCATCATCTCATCTACCTGTGTCATCATCTCATCTACCATGTTCCATCATCTCATCTACAATCTGTCATCATCTCATCTATCATGTGTCATTGGGCCTGATTCATCAAGGTACGCAAACGCATATGCATCTGTGTTTCATACTTTGAGTGACGCAAACCGTTATATTTGCGTTGGAGTTTGAGATTGAGTTGACTTTGAGTGCCGTATCTGCTCTGTTTGCGCTGCGTATGTGGTGTTTTACGTAGCTCAAGTCCCATTTAGCAGATGCGTATACGTTTGCTTACCTTGATGAATCAGGCCCATTATCACTCAAAGGAGGGAATTCAATCGCACATGAACTTCAGCAATACCATATATACCATAAGACCATATATCAAATACATTTTATTAAAACAATAAAATCTGGTAATGATGCAAAGCTTGTGGTACACCTCCTCCGATCTCATTGTTACAGAAAAAAAAAAATCAGTTTTCAAAATGAGAGCATTCAGTTTTTGAGAAGAGTATTTGTTTCTCCTTGTTAAATATCAGGATAAATATATTGAGCCTGACAACCTCTTTTCAGGCAACCAATGGAATGGAACAATGTGATCCAGCAGCAGCTACATGTCATTAGGAAGATTAGATGGATAATAGCAAGAGATATCCAAGCCTATTAACTGTGATTATTACCAGTTATGTATTCAAGTTTTCTCAGAAAACACGTGATGTGTTATTATGTATTAGAAAAAAAAGCACTAATAACATGGCATATGGCCAATAATTAAATAATTATCATTTTAATGTGAGATTAGTGTTGTATATATTACATTAGTGCATGTAGTAATGTAATAAATGTTTAATTTAAATATATATATATATATATATATATATATATATATATATATATATATATATGTGTATATATATATATATATATATATATATATTTATATATATATATATATATATATATACATATATATAAAGTTTGCATGTAGGAGGATGTCCAGAATGAGGTAGTGAGGCAAGAAGAGCCCCAAGCTGAAATTGAAGAACGTAAATATTTTCTATTACTTCTAATACATAACATATATGTTGCGTGCGCAACACTATATGCATTCCATGACAAGATGTTACATAAACTATATGAGCAACATTTAATATTATTGTGTATTTTAAATTATCTACAACAGATTTTGTCCATGTGGAAATATTTTACCTAGATATGGCATTTTCTCTCAAAATCACCTGTAAACTGCCCAAAGAACCACTTCCAGAAATCAATAATTTGCAAGATACATGGTTATAAAATGCTTAACGGCTGATATCTCTTACTGCACCTAACCACTTAATACTTAATTTAACTACTTTGAATGATTGACACGAGACATAAATGTGTCAAAATTAAAAGCAGTTTATTTGCAAATATCATGGTGGAGAAAAGAGCAGTCATTATGACCGCCAGAATGTCCCAGCATTAATCATGGGACATCCGCAAATGGGGGGTCAACCATAACACATCTCGGGCGCACATATCTACCTTACCGGGACCGTCTGTCCCGAGCACTAAAGAACCTGCAAGCCTTCTGGGCTAAATGGAATGCAACCGGAAGTCGACCCACAGGGGCAGTACTTGGACCGAGACTACACCCGATTCATCGACGAGAGGCAGGTTCAGCGAGCTCACTACCGTATTGTGCGCCCTAACCACTGTCCGTCGACTGCATTGCATATTCCGGCAACTCCCTATCCATGGCCTAACATGCAGTATATTGTAAGACTAAATATTTTGCTTCTTCTCATACACAGGTGCTGGAGGCAAGGACAATATCCAGCCACCGCTTGAACAGAGGAAGACTCCTAACCACCAGAGAACATATCTAATGGCTTTGCAGAGGAAGTATCAGCCATAAGATATGTGTTATAATTCTGCCTTTTTTTTTGTATGTGGCTGCAGTACCTCAATACCACCAGAGGTGCTGCTGTTTTACCTTTGAACATTCCACCTCGTCTACAGGAGTTAAACTCCTTCCCTGATTAGTGCCTACACCTGTTCCACTGCTTTATATATCTATCTCAGTCAGTGTTCCTTGTAGTTCATTGTTTGTCCTTGCTACTATCGTTGTGTCTGTATTCCCTGTGAATATCCTGTTTCAGTTTGACACTCAGTTCTAATCTCTGCCTGTGACCTGACCATCCCTGATTGCTGCCTGGATTGACCCATTGTTTGTGACCCCGACTACGTTTATCGCTGCCTGGACCCACCCTTCGCCTGGTATTTGACTCCATTTCATTGGACTAACCTGTGTTCTGGCTGCTGTCTGTGAACTATTACCATTCCCTGTATCCATGGTTCAAACCTGGTTGACCTGCTACCTTGTACTCTGGTTAACCCGTCCTATCCTGGAAATGTTGTTGCTATGAACTAAACCTTGCTATTTCATAAGTTTGAAACACACCATTGCTTACTGAGCTGCTGTTTACATGGTTACTCTACACCAATTGCTTTTCTCTGTTATCTGTTTAAACAAACATACTTCATTTTATTCAAATACTTCCACTTTCCCTGGAGTTCATTCTAGGAATCATAACAATATGGTCTTGAAAAATGTCCACCATCTATAGATGTGCATGGCCTCTCCTGATTAGTTTGGTTTTGAAAAGCTATTATGATTTCAATTTGATTGGTTATTGTTTTTGTCGGATATGTAGGGAAAAGACATCATATGTATAAAATAACACAATTACATGGTCTGGTATGACAGGGAAATGCTTCAAACCCATAACTCTAATTACCCTGCAAAACTATGTGTTGCTTATCTATGTCTGGAATTAATATTTGATGCAAAGCTGTTCTGCATGAATTAATTAATGTGCAACATTATGTATAGTGCATCTATACATGGAACCTAAAATCAGCTGTATGTTTACTCCATAAATATCTATATGCTTTATTCTACCAATCTCGTTAGAGTGCTTACGATTCCTTTGGCTCTACATAATGTTATCCATTAGCAAGGTGGACAGGTGACATCTTTAATTCTCCACGCTTTGCTCAAATATTGTAATTGTGGGCAAATAATAAATCCTGTGTCTTTGATTGTGTTACTAAAACTGCTGCCATTTGAGAAAGTGCATTGTGATTGAAAACATGCTGGTCACGGTGTAGACTGGAGTGACAACTCTCAGGAGTGAAACAAAAAGTGTTTGCTCAGCATGACATACATAACTAGAATGCAGAACAGGAACTTCCCAGCATGCCTACCCAATGACCTCACTTCCTGTCAGGCTCTGGCATTTACACATGGAATCTGCAGTTACTGCTGTTTTGATATGTATTTTGTGGGTTGAATAAGAAGAAAAAATGTATTACTACATTTGTGGACCCATCTTGCAGCTGTGCTGAGACTTAAGTGACTTAGGTACATCTATAACCTGAGAATACAGCGTGTCAGTTCACTCAGGACAAGTACTTCAGAAAAATTTGAACAGAAAGTTCCTCAGTGATGTCACTGGCTATTAGCAAATTGTTATGCTGCTCTCTCATAAATCATAGCATGACTGCCTGCTCCGATAGTCATTAATGAACTGCGAAATTTCATTCCAAAGGATGAACCAACTTTGGATCTGTCGTGCACCTCTCTATGTCAAGTGCACATAGAAATTGTGAAGGTGCTTGAACCTACAGAAGAAGAAGGTGGCATTTGCCAAGGACTCCAATTTTGCACAGGCAGAGGGGAAGATTTGGGCATTCCTGGCAAAGTACAGAGTTGCACCTAGATTTATGGAGCAGTACAGAAACCAAATTTCCTTTTACGGAGTGAGATAATTTACTTAGATAAAGTGATGGAAACTGCATTTTTAAGGCAGCTCTTTCATTTTCACTTAGCAAAAGGACAATTTGCAAAGTGAAATTGTATTTTGCATCATCTCCGACCTGGCAGTTGTTGGGTCTTTGAAATAAACTTTTAATGGGATCCGTTTTGTGGTACCATGAAATGCGCATTTCTAGGCATACTTCCAACAATGCAATAGAAAGTTGCATACTCACAAAAGTGACACTTGTAATGAAAATAGTTGCAATGGTCCCACACTTTCATTAATTATTTACACTAAGTCTAACAGTATTTATATTAAATTGGGTGTTTTTAAAGGGGCAGGAGGTTAGACTGATGTGACATTTACACTGTTGCATGGTTCACCTCTTAAAATATTATTCCCTTTTTTAATATATGAAGGCTGCTTCCAAGTGCAGAGAGGTGGTGTACACCTTTGTGTGCGCTGGGTGGACCCTCCTAGAGAACAGCTGCATATTGCAGTGCGCCTTGGGCGTGCTCTGTAACGACACCTATTGCGAGTTGCACAGCTACACTGTGGATAGATGCTAGGGCTAGCATAGGAAATACAGTACTAACTTATAAACGGTATTAGTAATAGCAGTTTAGGCATGAAAAAATCCTTAACCAGAAAACTCTAACACCAAAGTATTTAAGCAATGCAGGTCTTATACCTGCATTTTATTATATCTGACCATTATGAACAAAGAAATATAATTGTGGATAGATTACTGGTCTGCATAGAATAAATAATCATGGTTTCAACTGAAAATTATCTAAACTCCACATCAAGAATTGTCAGTGTCTGTATAACACACAATATATGTATTTTATTATATTTAACTAGGTCTGCCAGCCTCATAACACCCTATTTCCTGGTCCTTTTCCCAAACACTCACAAACTGTTACTTTGGGCGATGTTGGACAGACATGTGTGGTCCATACTGCTCTCTGTTTGATATCTTTGATGAGTAACAGACATAGTTCCTCAAATATCTTTCACTGGTATTTTGTGTGCATATTTCTTTTAAAGGCACATTACCTACATTCTTGTGCTCTTCCATATGATTTCGTTGAATTATAAAGTATTATATTTGTGTGAAGATTTGGACTAAATTGTTTTATATACCTTCTGTGACAATATTTCCTAAAACAGAATTTAAACAGCAGACAGAGGATGGTATATGCCGTGTATAACAACCATTATTATTAATGGGTGGGGTATGATTTAACTGTGCAGAAAATTCCGACACCGAGGACACCTCCAAGGAAAATCCGAATCGGATTTTCCTTGGAGGTGTCCTCGATGTTGGAATGGTGGTAATTGTGAAAACGATTACCACCGTTATTAATTAGTAGAGAATTGACACTGTTGGATAGATTGGTGTTTATCAGTATTGTAGGTAAACTCTGGAACAAGTAAAAAGTCTCCCAGTCATTTTGTTGAAAATTTAAATAACTCCCCAAATACTGCTCCAGGCACTAATTTGCCCGTTTGATCATTTGATTGTGGGTAATAAGACGTGGAAAATGTCACACTTAAAAGTCCAGCTTTTACTTTTCAAAACCACTGTCCAGCACGCTCCCTCTATTCTTCCCACCGCTCCAGGCGCAGAACCCTGTGTCCTCCTCTGTAGAACAGAAGGCACGTGGCCCTTTAAGACAGGGGTCAGGGAACTTTTTAACCTTTTACCCCCAAATATATTTAGATACGCCGACGTTACCCCCTTGATTTGAAAGGAAGGAAACCATATATTATTAATTATGGGATTTAAAAATTTCTTTGAAAGCTTCAAATTCAAAACTTCAGGTTTTGGAGAAATGATGTTGCTTCATTTTTGATATGAGAGCATCAATATTGGGGCATTTTGATGTCGGAGCAATTTGGATACAGTCTTCAGCGTCCAATCGAATTCTCTGCTTTGTTTTCATGTTCGTTAGAGTGGAAAATCCTTGTTCGCAAAGGTAGGTTGTTGCAAAAGGCAGCAACTTTTTGACTGCCTCCTCATGTGCAATTTTGAATGCCTTTGCAGCTGTTGACATGCAAAAATATGACAGATCTGCTTTGTTTTCAAACGCAATACGTGCTTCAGTATTGCATCGAAGCTCAAGAAGTGCCTCTGCCAACCCTTGAGGCTCTTCTGGTACAACAGCAATTTCACATTTAAAGGGGACTACAATCCAACTGACAGCATATAAATCGGCCACATTACCCCCAGGAATTTCATTTTTACCCCATTTGGGGTTATTTACCCTTGTTCCCTGACCACTGCTTTAAGAGCTCTGAACCTGTGATCATGTGTTCTGACCTGTGACACTATTCATCAGCTATTTAAATCTGCTCACTGCTCAGGCCTGTGCCAGAGTATTAGGCTTCTAACCTTTACTCCAACGTTCCAGTACTTCTTTTGGCTAATCCCTGTGAATTCTGACCCGGACCGCTCCTGACCTGTCTCCTGCCTGTTGTTTGGTACTGTTTATGTTCCTGATTGTTGCTGACCCGGCTTATTCTTACACTCCTTCTGTTTTCTGATTCGACAATCTGCAGTTTGTTTGTGTACCAGTCCCGGCTACGTTGACCGGTCTCTTGTTGCACCTGCCAGCAGCGAAGTCCAAACCTCCTTGTGGGTGTCCCTAGTGAATACTGGGGATTTGGTCCGTGCCTCTCTTACTGTCGGCACTAATTTAGGTTTGCAAAAGAGTATCCACTGTATCCACTAGAATCATGACAGAAAGATACAATTGGAATTGAAGTATGCAACAGAAAGCCTTCCAAATATTTGAAGTGAATGGTTGCCCCTGTCAAAAATAATGGTTTATAGACGCTGTGACGATACGGAGTCCCATAGGACTGAGGACTTTTTATTCATCACCCGTTTCTCACAGTTTAATCTACTTTTTAATCCTTGGCCCAGTTTAAGCATATACACCAGTTGAACTGTGTATTATGTGTATTGCTATTTCATGTTAATAGGTACATTTTGTCCTTGCTATTACCTGCAATATCGTATATATTAGAAATATATAGAATATGGCCATTTTATGTGAAAATAATAGGACAGCAGAAGTCATTTGGCTTGTGTTAGCTAAGGTAATTACCATTTACTTCAAATGTCCATTGTTATGAGGTGTGGCTTAGATCTGGTTTGTAAAAAGAACAATGTCTTAATGACTGATAAGGTAGCTAGCTGGCAGCCAAAGTTAATTAGCTAGGTCAACAGATAATCTGAAACGTCATTAGGTTAGAACTTCTAGATGATATGCAATGGGCCTCCATAGTACTATAGTGGCTGAAATAGCATTGGGAAATGTGTTAATACGTATCAATTTTAATGTTATTATATCACAGACTCAGATTTTGTAAAGGTGCAGATACAATGTGTAAACAGGAGCGGGCTGGGCCGGAGGGCAGGGGGCATCGGTCCCCCGGACCGCTCAGTCTAACAGCTGTTCGCCCGTCCCCCCTTCCCCCGTGGATGAAATATTGGCTGAATATTACCGGCAGGAGACATTAACATGATGAGACAGAGCATCAATTGTCACGCGATGCGGCCGTGTCAGCGCACAGGTGGCCGCATCACATGAACGCAATGTGGCCGCGTCATCATGTGCGCCCCCCAGGCTGAAACTTGCCGCCTGGTGTCAAATGTCTTAAAGTTTCACACAAGCGTATTGTGTCCTTCCCTGATGTAATATTGTAATTCCCCTTCCCTCACCCACCATGGATTGTGTACGATTTGCTAGCTGGAAGACTTAGGAGGCCATGTATGAGCCAGGGAGCAGTGTAAAATCTTCTTTAGTAACATCATGTATCCCAATTTGTGCTGAGGCACCTTTTGTTCTTCCAAAGTGCATGGGTCTACAGGGAAAGATTTACTCTCACACAGCCCCATTTACAGCCCTGGGTTCTGGCTCTCACTCGACTGACTACAACATGAAGGACACATCAAAGGACTGTGAGGACCAGCAATATTCTTCTTTCATCCTTGTTCCCAGTGTGTCTTCTGTATTTGTGTACCCAACAAAGCTGGGTGACATTGAAGTACGACGGCTGTCTTGTTGGCAGCGACAGGAGAGGAGCCTCACTTAGGCCAGATTGAGTGGATACTTACTATCGTTTAAAATAAAAATTGTCTGATGTGATGGTTATGGTTCCAAAGCGCATAGGTTTTATTTGCAAAGTATACTAAAACAAAGTTTGGTATACATAAGCATGCGCCTGCTAGTACTAGCACAAGCTTCTCTCAGAACGCTCTCTAGGGTCCAATGCCAGAGCGCAACAATTTATAAACTGTACAGTTGTAAAAGTAATGACATCATAGAGATACACAGTTAGCGTTGTAAAGTTTTCATTCATTGGTTGAAGGGTCTTGCACTTTCAGGTACTCGACGTGCATTGGTGGATTCATCTGGTCATTGTTAAACTGTGGACCCTCCTAGATGGATGACTCGAAACTTTTGGCATTTCACCATCTGCTGCGTCTCTGCATTCCTTAAGGGGGTTCACTTTCCATTGTGTGGCCAGGTGTCCTTATCCAGATTCCCGCCTCTAGACCTGTTTAAACCGCTTTTTATGATCCCTGTGTGCTAGCTGTTAGTATTTGAAAAGTAATATTCTTAACTAGCATTCGCAAAGTGTGAACACTACATAAGTAGCACAGGAAACCTTCAAATGCAATTGCGAACAGATAGATACCAAACTCAATGCAATTTGTAAGTCGAGAAAATATTTTAGCCTTTTCACCACATTATCTATATACAAGGTATGTCTATTAAATAACAAGACTGTGAAAATTTAGAAAACATCAGCCAGATTGTTCGAAAAGACCGCCGACTGATAGCTGAATCCGTGAACATTGACAAAGACACCGTATGAAAAATTATGCTTGAGGATCTTAACATGACGAAAGTTTGTGCAAAGATGGTCCCAAGGGTTCTCACACCAGAGCAAAAAGAACGTTACAAGGAATGTTTTGTTGACATTCTGCATCAACTTGACACAGATCCAAACCTGTTTCATAAAGTAATTACTTGTGATGAGACCTGGTTCTTCCAGTACAATCCTGAAACCAAAAGACAGTCATTGCACTGGAAAACAACGTCATCACCAAGACTGAATAAAGCTTGTCAAAGCAAGTCAAAATTCAAAGCAATGCTCGTTGTTTTTTTCGATATCAAGGTTGTAATTTTGGAAGAATGGGTTCCAGAAGGCACAACAGTTAATCAGCATTATTATAAGGAAGTTTTGCAAAAGCTGAGAGAAAGAGTCAGAAAGAAACGGCCGCAACTGTGGAAAAATGGTTTCTTTCTTCACCAGGACAATGTGCCTGCTTACACAGCACTTTCTGTAAAGCAGTTTTTGACCGATAAATACATTGCTACATTTGAACATCCTCCATATTCGCCCGATTTAACACCTTGCGATTTTTATCTTTTCCCAAAAGTTAAATCAGTGCTTAAAGGGACACATTTTGAGTCAGTTGATGCTGTGAAGAAGAAAACAGCAGATATGTTGAAACAAGTGACAGAAAATTGATTTGCTTCATGCCTTCGACCAGTGGAAAACAAGACTACAGCGATGTATTAATGCAAATGGGGAGTATATTGAAGGGGACAAACATTAAATTTGTTGTACCAATAAATAAAGGTGAGTTATTTAATCAGTTTCGTTATTTTATTTGATGTGGGGAGCCTGTTCTGGGCCTTCCACTGGATGGATTTGGTTTGTTTGTCTGTCCGGTTATGCATTCGGACACCCCTGTACCGATTGGGATGAAACCAATGCAGAGTGGTCCAGTTGGATCCTGCCCAGGTCTTAGGAGGTTTCAGGTCCCAGTCGGACTTCCCATTGATGTTTGCTGGGCAGAACTATGACCTGGGGAGCCTGTTCTGAGCTTTCCACTGGATGGATTTCAACAAAAACTTAACAGACTGTTAACATTGGGTCCCAAAACACCTACTAGGGGGTTGAGGTCCCAGTCAGACCTCACGTTGGTGTACCCTGGCCAGAACTTTGACCCAGGGAGCCTGTTCTGGACATTCCACTGGATGGATTTGGATAACATTAAATATAAAAACAAAAACGGCACTGGACAGCCACATAATGGGTATGTTGAAAGAGCTTCTAAGCTGCTAACTATTATTAAAATGTTGACAATTACATCCAACTCATTGTTAACGTAATAGCTTGAAGATTTAAACACGGACAACTTCGGCTACATCTGATTGTTTTATATAAAACAGTAGACAAACATCAAACTTAAAAACCTTATTTAATAGAAACAATCAGAACAAATGTTAATAAATATATATATATATATATATATATATATATATATATATATATATATCAAATTTCCATAAGATCAGATAAAATACTGAATAAAATAAGTATTTTATCTGATCTTATGTAAATTTGATATATATATTTATTAACATTTGTTCTGATTGTTTCTGTTAAATAAGGTTTTTATGTGCAACATCTTAGTATTAGTTCGATACATCCATATTGAGCACAGATGTTTAAGCACTGGACCTAATCCCCCTTTTTTCTTACAGTTACCTTTGACAGGTCTGGACAACCTGTTTGATCTTTAGCAGCCCATCCGTGCCCCCTTCTGATATATTGTGCGCACTAATTGTTTTTTTGTTATAAACATTAAACTTATTTACATATTGTGATTATAATTAGATTGTGTATTCATCGCAACGCAACTAATTGTAGTGTTCAGAAATAATTACTTAGAACCTTCATCCAATTATTTTACTTTTACTTTTTACTTAACAACACCCCAGAGTTGGCTATAAGTGGACTAGTATCATATTATATTTCATTGCCTCTGTGTTATGTTACAACTGTTATAGTGATTTTTTTAAACCCTTTCATAAAAGTGCTATAGCTCTGTTGGGTCCTTGTGTTAAATAATCTTAAGCATTCTATAGTCAGATTTTTGCCTGAGTTTGAAAATATGTTCCCCTGTCTCCGATACTCGGGGTGAATGTTAGGCTGCGGGATAGCCCACTAAAGAACTGGTGTAGGAGTCTCTGCCGGTTAACTCCCAGTACACTCTTCACCAGTTGGTGTGGACATATAGCTTATGAGCGCCACGGTATTGTGGCACAACCACTGACCCAAATGTGACTCAGACAGGCCCGGCGCTCCCATTAGGCAACCTTAGGCAGTTGCCTAGGGCGCCGGGACCTGCAGGGCGCCGCTGACTAGATTTTCTAATCTAGTCAGCGGCTCAGGAGAGGGTTGCAGCAGCGGCGGGGTGCCGCAGCTGTTTTTCAGTGTCCACGGGGCATCTGTGAAGTATCACACTGTCTGTCAGACAGACAGTGTGAATAAAGTTCTTTCCCGGCGCCCCCCTCCCCTCCCAGAATGCATCACTCCGCCTCTGTGTGAAGAAGGCGCGGATCAGCTAGAGAAAAGGTAAGTAAACTCTACTTTTTTTTTTAGTGTGTTCGCAGGGAGGGCGGCGAAATTTTGCCTAGGGCGCCGTGAACCCTAGCACCGGCGCTGGACTCAGACATCACATTTTTTGAAGGAGCAGCTTCCACATATCCTATTATAAGACACAACGACAATTCTGAGAGACAATATATATATTGTAAGATGTATAACATGCAAAGCAATACTTTAGACTACTTTGGGCAGACATGTGTGGTCCATACCTCTCTTTTATTCTATATCATTGATCAGCTACAGATGCTGTGATGGAAAATTTTCCAATGGAATTTTATATGCATATGTTTAAAAGCATTGTACCACATAAAGGGGAAATACATTAAAACAGTATGTAAGATTCATAAGATACTGCAATATAAATACCCTACAGTAGGGCTCTATGACTCCTTTATCTCACGTAATTGAACACAAAGAAAACATTACAATGAGTTTTAAAAATAAGTATTTTTTTATTAGCCATTTACTGTAATGAAACAAATGAACATCAAAATTATTAAACATAACAATTTTATTACACATGATTTATGTACTACTTCAAACAACCTTTATGTATTCAGTTTTATAAGGCATGTACTGTATGCTGGCCTTTATTAATCTACCAGCTCGTGGGAGATCGCTGTGCCTTGAAACAGTGACATATTATGCTCAAATGAATCCATTGCTGATTCCTAAATCTAGAACCATTCCATTTTCTCTGGTCTCTCTGCATAAACCAAATCAGGAGGAACTACACGGCTTTGGTGATAGCCACTGACCAATCGATGTGTGCGTCCTCTGACCAGTACAGGCTATTGGGATAAATATGCTGGGATCCAAACCTGCTGGGGGCTCTCATCAACTTCTATTTCAATATATAGCGGCTATTCCACACAACACACTCATTTGTGTGTACACAGAAGTGGATGTATGAGAGAGGAAGGAGCAGAATAAGCATCTGCTGCGTGCCTCCCCTACGTCCCTATGTCATCATTAGACAAGCAGCACATACCTAAAAAAGAGGGATCGAGGGGATGCTGTAGCTGCCTGAAGCGCAGGGGGAAGAGACAGAGACCTGTCTGTGTCCCAATCCTGTCAGTGGGGCTGATCCATAGTTTGCTAAATGAGAGTAAAGAGCACCTAAAACAAGATTTGTCTTCCTCTGCATGAGCAGTTGGTGTCCACCTCTGCATCAGCAGATGATGTCCGCCTGCAGATCATCATCATCATCAACAATTATTTATATAGCGCCAGCAAATTCCGTAGCGCTTGACGAGGACAAGGCTGGAGATCACTCTGTCATGCTGATTGAGTTAGAGTAACAGACTGGAAGCTTTAAAAGGAGGGTGGTGCTTGAAATCATTGTTCTTCCTCTGTTAACCATGGTTATCTGCAAGGAAACATGTGCAGTTATCATTGCTTTGCACAAATAGTGCTTCAGAGGCAAGAATATTGTTGCTAGTAAGACTGCACCTAAATCAACCATTTATTGGATCATCAAGAACTTCAAGGAGAGAGATTCAATAGTTAATGTCCAGCAAGTTCCAGTTGGGTCAGAATTTTGTTTTTTCAGAATAGTAGTAATCACTGCATGCTTGTATAATGATGGGAATATACCAGTAGAGAGAATGAGATTACAGATTTTAGTTAGAGGTGGAATGAGCACAGGAGACAGGGATCTACCTATTTGTGAGCGTATAGGATCAAGAGGACAGCAGATAGAGTAGGAAGATAAGAAGAGAGTAGATGCTTCATCTTCATTTGTGAGGTCAAATGAAGAGAGGGTGTCAGAGGGTGCTGGGAAGGAATTGTGCTGATTGCTTGTCAGAAAAGATGATACCATTTCTATCCAGATCTTATCAATCTTGTCCTTGAAGTAGGAAGAAAGTTCCTGGGCAATGATAGCGGTCGGAGGGTTTGGAGTGGGAGGGTTGAGAAGAGGTTTAAATGGGTTAAAAATGTCTTTGGGGTTTGAAGCCTGAGCATAGAAGAGAGATCGATAATATATTTGTTTTGCAGTGTCCAGAGCATTTCGACAGGAGAGGTAGATAGAAGTATATGTGAGGAAATCATTAGAGGTTCGAGATTTATGCCAGTGACGTTCTGCCTTACGTGAAAGGTTTTGAAGGTTTCGTGTTATTTTAATGTGACATGGTTGACATGGAAGTCCTGGGACTGAGTGTGTAGCTGAGGAGGTGATTATCCGAGAGGGGGAATGGCATGTTAAGGAAATCAGAAACTGAGCATAGTCTAGACAAAACAAGATCAAGGCAATGGCCATCCCGATGAGTAGTGGATTCAACCCATTGGGAGAGGTTGAGTGAGGAGGTTAGGGAGAGTAGTTTGGAAACATCATTGGAAGGTGGATTAGCAATAGGGATGTTGATATCACTCATGATGATGGTGGGGATGTCCAAAGATAAGAAGTGAGGGAGCCATGCAGAGAAATGTAACAAGCATAGAGGATAGATTATGTTGCCATGTTTCAGTTATTGCCAGAAGGTTGAGGTTTTTTGAAAGAATGAGGTCGCGTATGGAGATAAGTTTGTTACAAACAAAGCATGCATTCCAAAGGGCACATTTAAAGGACTTTGGAAGAGAAGGGAAACATGATGTGTTTGGGGTTTGCTGGATTTGGATAGTGTTCTGTTATATGTGAAGTGGAGGAGTGTGGGGGATCTGGATTAGGAGATATATCACCGGCTAATAGAAGCAGAGAGAGAAAGATAGGTAAGAGGATTGTAGAGTGTGTGCCTTGCATTTTATGGTCATAGGAGGAGGCTGTTCTAGTTACAAAAAATAATTCATGAGTGTTAAATTGGGGTGAGTGGAGTAATGAAGGGGAAATGTGGACAAATGTTTGTGTTGCAGGAAGGGTATAGGATGATACAATCCTAAAGATAAAGCCATGCAAGGAGAGTACTAAAATAAATTTGTTAAATATTGTGAGTTTAGAGTAAAAGCCACAGAGTTAAGAGAGTTAAAAGAAATATCTATTTGCAGTGTTCCGTGTAGTTAGTGAAATAGTGCAGAGATAGGCTGCAGGAGATGTAGCTTATTCCTGGGAGTAATCAGATGTTGCCCAATGTTTTTCAAACAGTGTTGTTTAACTGTGCATTTTCCAAGCACTTTGTGAGAAAACCCACTTAGAGTAGAAAAGCCCAAACACATCACACCCCAGACATGTTTTCCCCTTAGGTGTGTAAGATGGTGTCCGCCTCCGCAGATGGTGTCCACCTCCGCATCAGCAGATGGTGTCTGCCTCCTCATCAGCAGATGGTGTCCGACTCCGCATCAACAAATGGTGTCCGCCTCCTCATCAGCGGATGGTGTTCACCTCCAAATCAGCAGATGGTGTCCTCCTCCGCATCAGCAGATGGTGTCCACCTCCGCATGAGCATATGGTGTCTGCCTCCGCATCAGCAGATGGTGTCCACCTCCGCATGAGCATATGGTGTCCGCCTCCACATCAGCAGATGGTGTCCACTTTCGCCTCCACATCAGCAGATTGTGTCCACCTCCGCATCAGCAGATGGTGTCCGCTTCCGCCTCCACATCAGTAGATTGTGTCCACCTCCGCATCAGCAGATGGTGTCCGCTTTCGCCTCCACATCAGCAGATTGTGTCCACCTCCGCATCAGCAGATGGTGTCCGCTTATGCCTCCACATCAGCAGATGGTGTCCACGTCCGCATCAGCAGATGGTGTCTGCTTCTGCCTCCACATCAGCAGATTGTGTTCACCTCCGCATCAGCAGATGGTGTCCGCTTCTGCCTCCACATCAGTAGATTGTGTCCACCTCCGCATCAGCAGATGGTGTCCACTACCGCCTCTACATCAGCAGATGGTGTCCACCTCCGCATCAGCAGATGGTGTCCGCTTTCGCCTCCACATCAGCAGATTGTGTCCACCTCCGCATCAGCAGATGGTGTCCGCTTATGCCTCCACATCAGCAGATTGTGTTCACCTCCGCATCAGCAGATGGTGTCCGCTTCTGCCTCCACATCAGCAGATTGTGTCCACCTCCGCATCAGCAGATGGTGTCCGCTTATGCCTCCACATCAGCAGATGGTGTCCACCTCCGCATCAGCAGATGGTGTCCGCTTCTGCCTCCACATCAGCAGATTGTGTCCACCTCCGCATCAGCAGATGGTGTCCACTACCGCCTCTACATCAGCAGATGGTGTCCACCTCCGCATCAGCAGATGGTGTCCGCTTCTGCCTCCACATCAGCAAATAATGTTTGTCTTCGACTCCGCATCAGCAGATGGTGTCCACCTCTGCCTTCGCAGATGGTGTCTGTCTCTGCCTCTGCATCAGCAGATGGTGTCCACCACTGCATGCATCAGTAGATGGTGTCCGCTTCCTCCTCCACATCAGTTTTGTATGTGCCTAGTTTATGATAAGTCATCGTCATCCTGCCATCAAGCAGGCTAAGAGTTTCCCTCAATTGTTTTTTCACCAAAGGTTGAGACGTCTTTTTAAGACACTTGATATCGGTCTCTTTGCTTCAACATTACTTAAGCCGGGCGGTAATTGAAAAATATGTGAAGTAAAAAACAATCTTTTACAAGTCCTGCAAATTGGACATTGTTTTACAACCTTGGGTAACAATGTTCCATATTATTACAGCTATAACCTTGCATCATATTTTCTTCCCTGGATGTTTTTGTTAATTTTGTTCTCCTATGAACATTTACTTACCTCTGATATTTATTAGTATACACTCTAAGCTTTATCAGAATATTAAATATCTTGGCTAACAAAGCACAGTATCAGTTGCTCTTATATAGGAATCATTGCTTTATTGTATGATTTTATCATATATATTTTCGCATATAGTGTTAGACTGATTTAATGGTAATGAATTAGCGCTCTCTATTTTCCTTACAGATATATAGTCTGCGCATTTATAAGAATCACACTTTAGTTTTTTTTAGGGATGTGCACCGGCGACTTTTGAGGTCTCGTGTTTTGTGTTTTGGATCCGGATTTTCGCGATGTTTTGGGTTCGGATTTGTTTCGCAAAACACCTGCCGAAAGGTTTTGGTTCGGATTTAAGGTTTTGGATTCGGATTTTTTATGAAAAAAAACTAAAAAGTGTAAAAATCAAGTTTTTGGGCTTATTTTCACTCCTACGCTATTATTAACCTCAATAACATTCAATAACAATCATTTCCACTAATTTAAAGGCTATTCTGAACACCTAACACCTTACAATATTTATTTTTTTTTAGTACAAAACGCTGCAACGAGGTATCTTTCTGGACTGCGTAGAGGAGTGTCCCCCACAATATAATTAAAAACCCATCAACTGGTCTGAATTACACCCAAAAATAGTATCTGGACTGCGTACAGTAGTGGGCACTGGCCACCACAATATAATATATAGAAAACCTTCAACAGGTCTGCATTACACCCAAAAATAGTATCTGGACTGCGTACAGTAGTGGGCACTGGCCACCACAATAAAATATATAGAAAACCTTCAACAGGTCTGAATTACACCCAAAAATAGTATCTGGACTGCGTAGAGGACTGGCCACTGGCCACCACAATATAATATATAGAAAACCTTCAACAGGTCTGAATTACACCCAAAAAATAGTATCTGGACTGCGTAGAGTAGTGGGCACTGGGCACCACAATAAAAAATATATAGAAAACCTTCAACAGGTCTGAATTACACCCAAAAATAGTATCTGGACTGCGTAGAGAACTGGCCACTGGCCACCACAATATAATATATAGAAAACCTTCAACAGGTCTGCATTACACCCAAAAATAGTATCTGGACTGCATAGAGTAGTGGGCACTGGCCACCACAATAAAAAATATAGAGAAAACCTTCAACAGGTCTGAATTACACCCAAAAATAGTATCTGGACTGCGTAGAGGACTGGCCACTGGCCACCACAATATAATATATAGAAAACCTTCAACAGGTCGGCATTACACTGCACATACGGCTGCTCCTCCATCCTCTCCATCATATACATGTTGGAGTTTCAGCGTGTCAAAACCTCTTGTTTTTGATAATGACAGTGCATTTTGAATATTTTTCGATTTGCCCCACAACACTGAATGTACTTTATCTATGATACGCATCTATCTTTCTTGACTGCGTAGTGTGGTGGCCCCGGTACACAATTTGGTACCGAGGCCACAATATAATTAAAAAACCCTCCATGGGTCAGAATTCCACCAAAAAAGGGTATGGACTACGTAGTGTGGTGTGCCCGGAACACAATTTTTTACAGCGCCAACAATATAATTAAAAAATTGGGCATCAACTGTCACCGTTGTTTAATATCTGATACACCTAAATATGGACTGCACAGTGAAGTGGCCCCGGTAGTAAATTTGGTGCCGGGGCCACAATACCTCCTCCAACTTCCAAGTGTTGTGTTTATAAAGACAGACAGCGTCGAAGTGTTATTTGTTGACTTTCTTAACCCTAAAATTGTCCCTATTGCAAATATTCGTGCAATGGAGAGTTACTTATTCATTGAAAGACTCAAGCTTTCAAGTGTAGTGTTTATAAAATATAAACAACAATACAGTAGTTCTAGAGCACGTCAATACCTCTTGTTTTAAATTATGACAGGGCATTTTACTTTTGGTTTAATTTCTTGAATTTGTTTAAATTTGGTTTTACTTTTTGAACATGGCAAACGACTGTTGATTGGTCATATAATGCAAAAGAAAAAGTTCCAAGATGGAATTGTCCTTGGGCCCTCCCACCCACCCTTATGTTTTTGAAATAGGACATGCACACTTTAACAAACCAATCATTTCAGCGACAGGGCCTACCAAACAACTTTGGCTGAAATGATTGGTTTGTTTGGGCCATCACACCAAAAAAGCTATTTATCTCTCCCTGTACAGACTAAACAGGCTCTACTGAGGCAAGATGTCGTCCTCATCCTCAACCTCTGATTCCTCTCCCCCTACAGTGTGTACTTCCTCCTCATCACACATTATCAATTCGTCCCCGCTGGACTCCAAAACCACAGGTCCCTCTGTACTATCTGGAGGGCAGTGCTGTACTTCATTGAGGAATTGATTATTCTTTTTTATAAACATCATTTTTTCAACATTTTGAGGAAGCAACCTCCTTCTCCGTTCACTGACCAGGTTTCCCTCTGCACTAAAAACTCTTTCCGAGTACACACTGGAGGGGGGACAACTCAGGTAAAATAGAGCCAGTTTGTACAGGGGCTTCCAAACTGCCTTTTGGAGTTCTACCACGTCACTACCTCTAGTTAATTTAGATTGCAAGGGTTGTAAATACTTTGAAGATAAAAAAAAGCAGGCTGCACAGACTGTGGAGCTAGAAAGTGGAATTAAATGGACCACGTTACTTTGGTGGCTATCTATGCCCCTCCTTCCCCCCGCCCTACACTTGTAGTTGAATATAAAAAAAAGCAGCCTGCATAGACTGTAGAACTAGAAATTCAAATATACAAAAAAATGGACAAAGGCAGTTCGGTATCTATCTGCATCAGATCCCCGCTCCACTAGGAGTAAAATAGAAAACTATTCAGCCGTTATATAATCTAGAATATAAATAGAAATTGAGAAAGGCAATTTGGTATCTGTCTGCATCATAATCATCAACATCCTCCTCAGCGCCAGCTACATCAATATCCTCCTCCCGGTGTACAACATTCACACCTTCATTAGCCAAATCTGTAACTGGACTGTGGGTGATCCTTCCAGCATATGCAGAGGGCGTGCTGCAAATGCTGGATGGAGTCACCTCTTCCCGTACAGTGATGGGAAGGTCAGGGTTCACAACCAACAACACCCTTGGACTTGCCTTGGGGATTTGTGATGTCATCTGTTTAGAAGGCAGAGTTCTTTGCTGTTTTGTTGTTGTTGCTGACAGCATAACTCTCTTCAATTTTTTGTAGGGGGGGGGAGGAGGAAGAGGGCTAAGATCCGTGGGTGAAGCTGAACCACTAGTCATGAACACGGGCCAGGGCCTAAGCTGTTCCTTGCCACTCCGTGTCGTAAATGGCATATTGGCAACTTTACGTTTCTCCGCAGATGATTTTAAGTTTCTCTTTTTGCTACATTTTCTTAACTTGGGCTTTTTGGATTTTATATGCCCTGTACTACGAAATTGGGCATCGGGCTTGGAAGACGACGTTGATGGCATTTCATCGTCTATGTCATGATTAGTGGCAGCAGCTTCAGCATTAGGAGGAAGTGGGTCTTGATCTTTCCCTACTTTATCCTCCAAATTTTTGGTCTCCATTATATGTAGCACAAGATACTGCAGAATGTGTGAACTTGGTAATATTGCAGCACCAATGGACTTATACTGCTGGATTGGTTTTGCAAATTTGGTTATAATTATTTTTTTTGATTTTTTTTTATAACTTTTTTTGATTTTTTAAAAACTTGGGAATAATGGGGAAATAACTATGCCCTTAGAAGCACAGAGCACAGGACACAGCACCACTGGACTGAACAGGACACAGCACAGGACCCAGCAGCACTACTGAACTCAGCAGGACAGAGCACAGGACACAGCACCACTGGACTGATACTGCAGAATGTGTGAACTTTGTAATATTGCAGTACCACTGGATTTTTACTGCTTAATGTGTGAACTTGGTAATATTGCAGTACCAATGGGCTTATACTGCAGGATTGGTTGTGCAAATTTTGTTGTAATTATAAAAAATTTAAATTAGTTTTTTGTATTTTTTTAAATAACTTTTTTTTATTTTTTTAAACACTTGGGAATATTGGGGAAATAACTATGCCCTTAGAAGCACAGAGCACAGGACACAGCACCACTGGACTGAACAGGACACAGCACAGGACCCAGCAGCACCACTGAACTCAGAAGGACAGAGCACAGGACACAGCACCACTGGACTGAGCACAGCACAGAACTGAACAGCACGAGATATAGCAGGACAGAGGACCACCTAACACACCCTCCCTCTACCCTGATTAATGCCCGAGTGAAGATGGCGGCGACTAGCGGGGAATTTATAGGATCCGAGTATCGCGAGATCCGACAACGGGATTATGAGTCAGAGCCTCGGTTTCAGATTTGAATTTGGCGCCAATACCCGGATCTGTCTCGGAACCGACTCGGATCGGCAACGTTCGGGTGGGCTCGGATTTCAGAAATCCGAGTGCGCTCATCTCTAGTTTTTTTCAGAATTATTTCAGAAACACCAACCACTGAATCTGCTACAGAAATCAGTTTGTTACTGTACAATGTTCTCACTTGTATTAAATGTTTCACTTTTATCGGTCTTTCTCCATTAGGCAGGAGCACAGGTCCTGCATATGCTTTATACAGCACTGCACCATCTAGTGTTTATTTCATTTAATATTCCTTTACAAAGAAAAGGATGATGTTAGTGACAGGTGGTAGAGATCATTTTTGATTAATATTAATTGTAAAATGAAAAAAAAATGTAATTGTAAATCCTGATATTAACCATGCAACCATTGAGACGTTACTTGGTACTGAAATACAATTCCAAGATAAAAATCAGTGGGAATGTATACAGGAGGATTATGTAGATAATAAATTAAGACAATTTGTAGTGTTTCATTTTGAAAATATATTTTCTATTTGATGTATTTTATGCATCTAACGATATAACGTAATGTTTCCATGTGCTCTTTATAGGGTCAAGCACATTTAAGATGTGTGGATCAAAAATATTCAAAAGCACAAAAGTGGCAAATGTACTAAAGACAGTCGGAGAGACTAAACTGAGTATTTTAGAAAACAAATGGAAAATATTAAATGAGCAATATTGGTGGTGGTTCTAAAGTGGTTCGGAATGGATTTTGAAGTGACATTTTCAATCTTTCCACCAGTCTCCAGTCGGTCCCACAATCCCACCAAAACAGGGGCAGATTGGTTATGAAGTGGCAGTTCCTATCACCAGAATGTGGTTATGCACCTATGAAGGGGCTTGGTAGACAAAAAGGTACATTTCCACAAAGAGAAAAGTTTTGCACGCCAGTACTTTTACGGGGTGTAGACCAAGCTCATCCAGTTGCAAGTACTGTAATTTACATTAATTATATCAATTGAATCTGCTTGAGTGCATTGAGTGCTATATGAAAAAAGAGCCAGTATTTAACTTATGTGCAAAATAATAAACTAATTTGCACCCTATGAATTGCAACATGGTATTGTCCAGCAAACTTTTTTTTAAGTAAGAAAACTTACTCAAATTCTTGCCTAAGTTCCTTAATGAAGACACAATGTTCGTTAATGAGAGGCGAGTGCAAATGGAACAGTTAGACAATTTGGAGAGGTGACTCTGCTTGAAAGTGTAGATGGTAACTCACACAATCCTGGATTGGGTCATTCTAGGCACGTATAGAGTCGTGAAAGATAAACAAACATTCTGGTACAATTATTATCAATTATCTCACTAAAAGCTTATCCTATGAGTCTGTACTAATATTATGCACAATATTTGCCCTCTATAGGAGACATAATTGAATGGCACTTCGTTTTAATCTTGAACTATAGCTGCAAAAAAAGTGTTTTGATAGTATATGTAAAAGGACCTGTGGTTATGCCCTAAATGCGCACGCTATCCTCTTATTCTGTTCTCAGATACACTCGATATAAAACTCACACTTTTATGCACTTTTCCTTGCCTTACTCAGTCTTTTGACCATACTAAATAACAGAAAACCCTGCAGTCACAGTTCACACATATCACAACATTGTTCAACATAACATAGTATAACAATATAAACTTAACCCTAGGTTTACCACCTTTATTCCTTACACTATCCTTGCACTATTTTCTTTACATGTGTATCTTTTATAAGAATTAGTATTTATAATATTGATTAAACTATCACAGGTATCAAACAATAACTACACCGTTATATGTATATAAATAGTTAAACCAACATTACAAACACATAGCTTTATAGATATATATTATTATCAATAATACTTATCAAATCCTTGTATGCTGGATCCAATTCTTTGTCTGCAATGTAGGGAACGTTCCTGTAGTATAGAATCCTTTTCTGTAGTGTAGTGTATCCCTGAATAGGGTATTCCGATAGTATACTCTTTTCTGTAGTGTAGGGAATGCTCGTTGTGCAGGGGCAGGCAGGCAGCAGAGAGAGTGAGGGGGAGTCCCGGGTCTGGCTTTTATAGTCCAGACTCGGAAACTCCCAGCCTCCCCAGCGTCAACGTGTGTGTTGTGATTCACTCACACACGTGGATGCTGTATGTGGGCCAGTGGGTCATCACCCCTGCCGTTCTTCCCCACAGTGTGTGTGCAGACTTGAGTCGGCACACACAGTGGGGTTCCTTGGTATGACTGTGCATGCGCCAACGGCCATCCGTGTTCATGCACGCGCTGAGATCTGCGTGTGCACTGTATGTACATGGCCCCCCCCGCGGCCCTGCCTTCACAGTATATGTCTGGTGTGTATATATATATATATATATATATATATATATATGTATATATACACACCAGTATTTTGGCAATTTGTGATATAAATCTGTTTAGACCTAATCTTTTAGATATCATTTTGTTATATAGATATATTTAAGATATATGTACTGCCTTGTGGATCTCTGAGATATTCCCATAACTATATTGTTAAGAGGTTTTGACATTGTAACTAAAAGGGAGTAAAAGCAATCTCGCCAACTATTTCAATATACAGGGTTATCTGCACAAGCAGACTTAGCCTCAGTGAAGCAGATATCTGTACATTCTGTTCTGTGCTGATTAGTAAATTAAACTGGTTGTCTTATTTTTCTTTAGTTTTCAACTAGAAAGCAATAGTCAGACTGCCAATTACCTTTTCAAAATCTAGTGAAGACTTTTAATGATGGAACAATGGTCATAACTATTGGTGTAGCAGATGGCACTACTAATTCACGGCAAGGCATTTTAGGTCCCTCAGCTGTCCAATCCCGAGTAGCTCCCGCCCATCCTGTTCTGGACCCTGCTCCCCTCTGCCATTTCCTCTGAGTGTTGCGTTCAGAGAAGAACAGCACTGATTGTAACTTTCCCCTAAAATCTTTGTGGGCCCCGGCAAAGTTTTGCTATGGGGACCACAAATTTCTAGCTACTCCCCTTTAGGCATCCAAAGTGTCTGTGATGCGTACCTGGCATAAATCTGACACATGTTCATGGTGTAAATCTGCAGGATCTTTAGATGCGTAGGACTCTGGATGTCGACATAAATACATTTATACATGCAGCTTTAAATTAGGCTGGATTTGCCACCAACTATGCATCAGGAACAAAGTGAATAATTTCTGCAAAATGGAGCACATAGGGAAAGCCATCAAATTGTTCCTTAAGCATCTTAGCTGATATTGGCAAACCTTACCTTAAAACATAAAATATGATTGCTCTCTGCACACAGCAGACTTTTCTGTCTCCCCCATATTCTGCAGTAGGAGTAGATAAGAGTCTGCCAGAGGTAGAACATAGAGAGGAGGAAGAGATTGAAGAATTATTTATTTGACCTTATCAGCAAGGGATGTGCTGGATGTTGCAATGTATCATTTTTATCTGTGAACAGCACACTTCTCTCACCTATCTGACAGCACCTCACTTCCAAGCAACTTTCTTAGAAATTCCATCTGTCCAAATGAAGATAGAGCTATTCCAGGGAGCAATTTCAGGCAGGAGAAGCTCAGTTTAAGCCACTGACTATATAACAAAAATTTCTGAGACAATTGTTTAGGATACTGGTTCAAACCCCAATTGACAGTTATTTATGTACTTATATGTCAGGATGAGAGCATAACTCTGATATGATGAAATAGAATATTGAATGTCAGGGCCCAAATAAAATATTGCATTGATACATAGAAGTGAACCTCATATTCCCCTTAGATAAATGCTTGATCAAATGTTTTGGAAAGGAAACAATTAGCCCAGTAGGAGGTAATTAGGTTGAGGAAACCCTTTGTGATGAGATCAGTGTAAGATATGCAGATACTAGACATCCATTGTTTTGATCATGTATTCCACTTCCTAATTGACTTCTTTTCAATAGGTATTGTAAACACAAAAGAACCTCTAGGTGTCAATTACAGAGACATATGCCTAGGTGAGATCCCTGTAGACAAAGACAGAATTTGAAGACTTTCTATAAAGATATATAGAAATATGAGCTTCAAAGGAAAATGTCTTCATAGTTCATATTTTGAGAAATCTGGGTACCACTTCATATTGAGGAGCAGAGATCACACCAGCGTTGTGAATGTCAGGTACTGGCAGTTTCCGGGAACAGTTATAATCACAAATCTTTGGAAAAGGTATGTCATAATTCCATCATGTTTGGTAGCGAAAGATGGACAAATTCATAAGGGATTTATTAATAATGAAATTGGGTCTGTGTGATGCTCCACAGAAAAGTTAGGTCACATAGTAGAATTGGGTAGTAAATCAGGCAACATGCAAGTGGTGATTGAAAAAAGTATCACAGACACAACCCCTGGGGCAGAGACAGGTGTGGAAGTGTCTTTAAAAAACTGAGACCAGTTACAACAAAATGTCAGCTTCTTGGGGAAGCGTGCGTATGTGTTGGGAAAGGGACCAGTAAAATCTGTAGCCTTAGAGAAAGAGGTGAGTGTGAGATTTGGGCTGGAATCCTGTGTGTTACCTTACAGTAAGCTTCCAAGTCACAAATGCTCAGAGGGCGGTTTGTGACCGATAAAGGGGTTCAGGAGTAGTTTCCTGACAAAAAGAAGTGATATATTGTATGACTGTTGGAGTATATGATGAGATATCTAATCAGGGAGTAGCTAGAGGGGCTTATCCCTGACAGTATATATATGGCTTGACTGAGCCAAAAGAGTGTGTGAGGGCCAACTGTCCGGGGTGAAAAGCTAAAGGGGCGCTAAAATGTTGTAGTTACAGCTCTGCTCTGCATGGGAATCAATGGAAAGGGAAGCATTGTGTGTGCTGGAGATTGGAGTGGAACAAGGGCATTTTCCAAGAAGCAGAGTTGGTATCAGCCACTGCTCTTAGTTGCTGATATAATGATAGAGATGTATGTATATATATATATATATATATATATATATATATATATATATCCACAGTGTTCAAAGATGTGAACAGACCAGCATGGGTTTAGAATACAAGATTAAAATTTTATGAAATTTTTAGAAATTTTATGATTACTGTAAAAAGTAACGCAGCCTGCTCACCATTACCGACGTTATGGTAATTGTGCACAAAATTACCATTAATACGGTAATTTCAATGCCGCGAGCAGAAAGGAGGCTTAAAATTACCATATTAACGGTATTAGCTTTAACGCTGCGTTAGTCTCGGCTGAATTGAATCCCCCCCCTAAATGTTAAATCTTATTTTCTAATCCTGTGCTGGTCTGTTTATGTGGCGCTATTTCTATGTTATATGGACCTTTATATGGACCTTGTCTCTGTGTTATACACTAGCCACCAAAATTGGTTCCAACATTGTACTACATGTGCTTTGACAATTGGGGGGGCGTGTCTTTTCTTTAGACATGCAGCAGGATACCAGCGTGTAAGAGTCTGACATCACTAAATACCCCTAGCATCTTAGGGTTCTTTGGATCACACAAGCAAGAAGAGATGGATGATACAATTGTATCTTTATTAGTGAAGATAACACAACTGTAAACTATAGCCATTACTATGACAAAATTAACATTAAATAATCACCAGCACCTTCTCCAAGCTCAAAAGTACCCCCAGATTATCCCAGAGTCAATATGACAATAACCATTATATAAATAATAGAAATTATTTCACCGGGCCAAGTTGTAAACTTGCCATGCCAAGTTGTAAAATCCTATGGGGTAATGGTTAAACCACTGAGTATAGGCATATGAGTATATTTATGTGAATACAGCCTATTCATTCATTGTGAACTAGTAGCTTTACTAAGACATTCAGCACTCTGATGTCACAAGTTCCCAGTGAATTGATAGGCTGAAAATTGGTGCAGCTCACAAAGTGGCTGCCTTCACTGTGTTTTAGTGACAGATACACTTCTGGTGATTATATATTCATAATCATCATTTGTTTATGAGGTGTCACAGATTTTGCAGCGCCGTACAGCGAAGGTAGATGAATACAAAACAATATACATACAGTAGTAATACATAAACATAATAATAATAAATAAACCACATAATACCTAGGTAATTTAATATAATAAAACAAATCCAACAATACACGAAGCTAACATAATAAATAACACAATACAATGTAACAGGTACATACAGACAGGAGCGATAGACAGGAGACAAAGGGTAGAGAGTACCTTGCCCATAAAAGCTTACATTCTAGAGGAAGGGGGGGTGACAGAAGTCAGGACAAACTTGCAAGAGAGGGAGCAGATGGTGAAGCGTGGTTCTAGGGGTGGAGGAATAATTGTTCATAAGAAGCTAAAACATTATGAATTAAACATGTAGATAGCTTTCCTTAAGAAAATATGTAAATTAAATTATTGATAACCATATTTTACCAGTTTTAACTTTTGCACTGCAGACCAGCCAGATTAATAAAGGGATAATGTTTAAGCCTTGCAAATTGATGCATACAGATGTCCTTTTTAAATCTCTGAATTTCTTTGGTGTAGACTTGGCGCCCTATTGCATTTTATGGGAGTTTGCGGTATGGTTGCTTGATGAAAAATGCTACTAATTTGCGTAAATGGTGCATATTTAAAATATACTAGTCAATAAGGTTACACAGTAAAAACCACTTTCATTTTCCATGTTCGTCATAATAGGTTACAGTTAACGAATCATTAATCTAATGATATCCATGAAGTTTATTAGATTGGGCATAAATATTTTAGGCGATTTTATTCAAAATGAAGCAAGAGTCAGTTGGTTTGAAACAGTGTTTAACTTAATTCCTTTTACAACAAGCACTAATAAGATTGCCTGAAAGTGACTTAACATGATAGACAGTCTAAATTAAGTAATTAAATTTATGGATTTAATATAATTATTTTGCACTGGACTTCCATTGTTCTGTTTCCCAGTAATGTCAAAGGCTACATAGCTTGTTTTATGTAGAGTTATATAAAAGGATAAAACATAAAAATTGAAAAGTAATATTTATATATTTTTAATAAAAGACAAAAAAACACATATCTCATTATATAAATTTGTAGAAAAGTTACTTTATCCTCTTCTTTGAATGGAATTTGAATGTATGAACTCCTTGTCATATAGAGGAGCATGTTATGTACACAATTTGGTGCTGTTTTTTTTGTACTTGACTGTTGGCTCTATTTACTTTGGTGTTATGAATGTTCTGATTGGCTACAGGTTGGCCAAACCCTGTGAATAGGCTAATGCTCTGATTGGCTCTATACTGGCCTAGCCATTGAATTTTCTATTGTTCCGAATGGCAAGATGTTGGTCTGGCCCTGTGAATGTTCTAATGCTCTGATCGGCAACTGGCTGGATAGCCCAAAAAATATATTAATGCCCTGACAGGATAGAGGTTGGGCTAGGAATTTTTTTCTAGCCCTGTCCACTTCAGAGATGATTACACTTGAACAGTGTTAAAATGTAGTACCTACAGGCCAGTGACATTGGCCAATGCCTGGGGTGGCAGAATTCCAGAGGCGGCATGCTGCCCCTTGTTTTAATCACATGTATTTGTTATGTATGCCAGCCAGCAGTAACAAAAAAACAAACAAACACTGGTGGTAAAGGCATTTTTGGCTGCTTTGCATTCAAGGAATAGTTCAATCGTAATGAGGGATCTGAGGTGTTTCACTGATAAGGCAATTTATATATTTGTACTATATAAGCATTCATGTTTAAGTATATGGTGTCTATTGTTTATTTTCTCTAGCTATAAAATCAGCAGGTGCAGCAGTACAAGTCATATCTCTGGGAGGCAAATTGCAAGGTGGAAGTATGTAGAGAGCTGTAAAATTATATAGACACCCATGCCATGACCTTATGTTTCTATGATGAGGAGGTTCATAACATCTTATTTATAGGTTGGTAGGTTAATTGGCTGCTATCAAATTAACCCTAGTCTGTGTGTCTGTCTGTGTGTGTGTGTTAGGGGATTTAGACAGTAAGCTCCAATGGGGCAGGGACTGATGTGAGTGAGTTCTCTGTACAGTGCCGGCGGAATTAGTGGTGCTATTTAAATAAATGGTGATAATGATGATTTAACTATTCCCAGTTGGTAGCTTCTGTATCTGAAACAGCGACAGATGTTGTAAAGCTTGTATAAAGAAGTGAGTTTAAAGGATACACTTAAAGCCTTGGAGAGTAGAGGCTCACCTGATAGGGTGTGAGCGATCGCTCCACAGGTGAGGAGCTGCACAGGTGAAGTCTTGGAGATGTGGAATGGGAAGAGGTAATCTGTATGGTATTGATGCGCCGGTTGTTGGCAGAGTGGAGGGGGTGGCAAGGGGTGTGGGCAGAGACGAGGTTGGAGATGTAAGGGCGGAAAGGATTGGTTGAGGGGTTTGTAGGTGAGGGTGAGTAGTTTATATTTAATTCTGTATGCCACGGGGAGCCAGTGTAGTGACTGGCAGAGAGGGACGGCAGATATAGAGTGCAGGAAAGAAAAATAAGCCAGGCAGCAGCACTGAGGATAGACTTGAGAGGGGCTAAGCAGGAGTTGAGAAAAGAGCAGGAGGCTACAGTAATCAAGGTTAGAGATTATAAGGGCCAAATATATTCCAGAGGAGGAGGCAGCAGGAATTAGAGAAGAACTGAATGTGAGCTTTGAAGTAGAGGGAAGAACCAAGAATGACCCCTAGGCAGCGAATGTGAGGGACAGAAATGAGTGTAGTGTTATCAACATAAAGGAGTCGTTAAGGAGAGCAATGCATAAAAAAAAGTAACTTTCCACCTGGGCAAAACCATTTTGCATTGGAAGGGGAGCTAAATTTAAAATGTGGGAACAGATTTATATTTGGGGTAGGGCATGTCCTAGATCAACTTTAAATTTCAGTGTAGCAGTAAAGCTATTACATATTTGTGTGCTACATGAAAAAACAGCCAGTATTTTCCTTATTTTCAAAATAATTAACTAATTTGCACCCCTTGAATTGTAACATGGTTTGTCCACGATCAAATTTTCTCCTTTTTTTTGTCTTGTTGTCCTTATTGACTTAGGCCCAAAGTGAGCAGGGGAGGTGAGGGAGCCCTGGGGGAGGGGGGGGGGGGTGTTAAGTCTTGGATATTGAGTTTAGGAAAGTGCTGGGGCATCCAAGATATTCAGATCCTGTTCTTGGTCATGATGATGTCAGTGATCATATTACCTTTGATCATGTATGGATATTATATTGTGCATTAAGTCTACAGATAAAAATCATTATTATTATTTGAATAAGTCCTTTTTTTTAATTTCCAAAAGTTTTAAACGTTTTGTGCCTGATTCACCATCAAACGTAAATTTCCATTTGCCCAACACCTCTGGGGCTTCGCTGATCCTATGTTCTCCCTCCCCTCACTTCTTGTTTTGTATGGCAAACGGGAGGCAGCAGGCGGAGTAGGGGGATGGTAATCCCTGTGATGTTGCCAGCTGCTGTGTCTCCATGTGCTCGGTCCTGTCACAGAATGGTGCCATACTCCCCGCCTATTGCTAACACAGAGGACCATCAAACAACAGCATCACTGGAAGGCATGTAGGGCTCGACTGCCTTAGTTTGCCTAATGGTATCATAACTCCCAACCGTCCCGATTTCAGAGGGACAGTCCCAATTTTAGGGCTATGTCCCAATTGAGGACATGTTTGTCTTGTGGGTGGGAACATTGGGAGGTATCTTCCATTCACATAGCAGAGCAGAGCAGCGGTGAATGGGTACAATTGCTACTGGTGCATGCAGCAATGTATGGAGGGGAAGGGACTAGGCAAACCTTTGGGGTAGCGGACATGCCTCGTAAGGCATGCCACGTAATGTGGCCATGCCACCATTGTGTCATGATCACGCCACCGGCCTGATGTGGCCACCCCCTCTGCCCCAATGCCTGGGAGTAATATCTTGGGGGGGGGAGATGTTGTAGTGTTCGTGCTGATGGAGAGGTTGTACCAATGGTGGTGATGATGTTGCTGGTAAGATAGGTATTGCCGATGGGAGTCAATAATCGATCATAGTTGAGGATGAAACAAGCATAGAAGATGGTATAATAGTTGGCGATGCTTTTGTGTTGAAGTAAAATAACAAGTGTATGGAAACTACCATGATACACATGATTATTCGCAACCCTGCTAGATCCTCACTATAAAGTGAAAAATTGTCTGAAAGGATGTAATGCCAAGAAATTTGCACAGACTCTCTACAGCAACAAAATTAAATTAGATTTTTGGACACAACATGGATTTTTTACTGAAATTTCAATGGCAATGCAATCATGAAATTCACTGTCCCCAACATTCTCGGTGAAAGAGAATAGGAACCTATGAATCTGTGAACATGCAACAAAATCTTTGTTGATAGGAATGATGAAATGATGATGAAATGATGAAAACTTTTTTAAAAAGATGAGGAAGAGCCACCCAATTCAGCAACTTATGGACAGAAGATAGTTGGAACATCCCTGAAATACCATATAATAGGTTCAAGTTCCTTCTAATTATGATTAGGGTTGTACAAAGCACAAAAAAGCAGTGTGACCCCCTCAGAGGCTACCAGCCCCATGTGGGGGTTCTGTGGTAATAAAAAAAAACTGTGCAATGTCAACTTTGCTACTTCCTACATTAAAATTTAGAAAGTCCCTGGTCCAGCGTGGGTGAATGCTTATAATTGGCCTATGATTGATCAAGAAGGAAGAAAAGAAGATCTTATGTTAGATATAATAAAGTCGTTAACAAGGATTTCATTACATTTAAGTGTATTTTAAAATGTGTTTATGTGTTTATTATAAAATGTGTTTATCTGTTTATTTGTATGTTTGTGGTACAATGGGAAGGGACCTCGCTCTATTATACTGGGACCACTGAAATGGCAAAATGTCCTTGAAAAGCATTTTAAAATATTTAGAATTATGAATTACATCTGATTAAACATATCATAACATGAGCAAGTAACGAATGGCAGCAGGGTATCTTTCTAAATCATTTGAATTGTTTTTTTTTTTTATATATACAGTATAATGTACATTTCAGGCACTTTCTTAATGAGGAGCATTAGAAGTTTGGTATTGCTGTGTTCCGAAACTACAGCCTATACCTCAGTATGAAGCAGTCTAGACTTGTAAGTGGATGTGATCAAGTGACTTTGCTGAAACATTCCTCATGGATCTACAAGATACACTACACATATGTGGAGAGCTAAAGAAAACACTCAAAATCCGTCTTACGCACACAGAACAATCAACAACAGGCAACACATATAGGAAATGCTGTACCAAGGTCTGTTTCTCTATAACACGCTGGGTCAATCTGTCTAGCTTGTAAAAATAATATTTACAGAGCTGTGGGCAGACATAGTCAATGCACTAATATACAGAGGCTTTAAGAAAGATTATTTTCTTACAGCAATAAGCGAAATAGAAAGATATTGTTATGTAATAATACATAGTTTCCTGCAGGTCCATATAGTTTGCTACTATGAATGTAAAGGACCAGCTGATGCATTTGTCTGATATTAATACCAGCACCATGCAAGGAATATGTGTTGGGAAGCTATTTGGTTAATTAGCAAACATGTGGATACTGGGGCCACTACTGTTTAACTGAGAAAAAATGAATGGACATATGACAAATATATTAGTACAAGTTAACCCGTGCATGATACTCATGCATTGTAGTCAAATCAAGCTACTTAAGATGTTAAAACTCCCCATTGTCACCCCCGGCAACCACCAACCACTCCCAACTGTCACTTCTCCTTCAAGAAATATATAGGTCAGTGTATAACTCTGCCCAGCAGGTGGCGCTGCAGCTTGGTTTTGTTTTTTTCACACACGCCACTAGGCATTTATATAGTAGATATGTCACATGAATTCCTGCATCGGGGATTTACATATAAAGCCTGATTTATTAAAGCACACAAAGCAGAAAAAAGGAGTACATTTGCTCCTGGACAAACCATGTTACAATGTAAGGGAAGCAAATTAGTTTATTATTTTGCACATCAGAAAAATACTGGCTTTTTTTTCATGCAGCAACATACCACATCATTGTCAGATTTAACAGGATAGTCTAATTGTCAGCTGCCTTAATAGACTGTTAGAGGTTACTGTATTTAGATGTAGCGGTCATAAAACAGGAGTATAGTTGGGAGAATGGTTTGTTGCTAATAGATTGGGTGAGTGGTTGGGAAGATCAACGGAATACTCACTTTTGGTCCCAATTTTGTTCTGTAATGACACCTAGGCCCAAATACAATTTGTTTTGCACAAACCCACAAATCATTAAACCATGCCACCTGGTTACATGTAAAATAGGACAGTTTGGGCAGGGGAAGTCTGGGCTTGGGGGTTAGGGGACATCTGCCTGCTGGGCTGGTCCTATAGTGGGCTACCTTGGGCTGGTTACCCACCGCATTTTTCGAGTGTTTATATCTATTTTTTGGGGTGCAGATCCCCAGCGTTGGTACCTTGTCTGAGCAGTCATTTTTAGTGCCGGAATCTGTTTTTATATTTGGTTGACTGGGATACCTGCCTAATAGGCTGCTGCACAGGCTAAAATTTACCAGCCGGACCCTGGTTTGGGGTATGTAGTAAGGCTTTCTACCAATGTTTCATTATAACTAGAGATGCTCAGGCTCGGTTCCCCGAGAACTGAACACACCTGGGGGTATGTTCACTAAATGACAGGTTTGAAAAAGTGGAGATGTTGCCTATAGCAACCAATCAGATTCTAGCTGTCATTTATTTAATGCATTCTACAAAATGAAAGCTAGAATCTGATTGGTTGCTATAGGCAACATCTCCACTTCTTCAAACCCGCAGTTTAGTAAATCTAGCCCCTGAACTTAGTAGATCTGAGCTAGCTTGGTACTTTTCTATGCCATTGGAATTGAAACCGAGGCAAAACGTCATTGTTACGTCGTCGACCTCGAATATCGCAAGCTTTGGATTCTATAAGCACCGCCCTCCCCGGCGATCCAGCGCCATTTTACAGAGGGACACAGAAGGGGTAGCACAGTTCTTGGCAGTCTCTAGTGTAGTCTGCAGTTTTTGTTTGAAAGTGTATGAAAATAATATCGTGACCTGTGAGGTGGTCAAAATTTACTGCAAATGACTTGCAATTAGTGTTATTGAGGTTAATAATAATGTGGGGGGAAAAAGCAAAAATATGGGATTTTAGAAAAAAAAGGGATTTTAGAAAAAATCTGGATCCAAAACCAAAATCAAAACACAAAGTTAATCCAGATCCAAAACCAGAACACGGGGGTCAGTGAACATCTCTAATTATAACAGATTTAAAGTTCTGCCATCATAGTGGAGATTTGTTGAGATATTGCAACATAGGGAAGTTACTGTATCCAGGCAGTACAGTGTTCGGAAAGGCTGCTTTCAACATTAAAGGTTGCTTTAAAATTTGTGATAATTGTATATCCTTCTAGGAGTCATAGCTGCAGTATGTACAATGCAAAGGAAGTGGTGTATATTTAATGGGTGCAGATGGTGCAGTGCACATGGGCCTATGAGTCAAAGAGCCACTCACCCTGCACCCAGAATTGTATATTGCTGCCAGATTATTTTTTTTCCTCAATACAATGATCTCTGCTACATTATGTCTTCACCGCACTGGTGAGGCTGTTTGGCCCTGTTCCAGCCTCTCATACTGCATCACATTTATTCCAGCAAGCTACCAAAGTAAAACCTTATTTATCCAGAAAGAAGTGCAAATGTATTTGTTATTTTAATCAAACACAAGTCATACCTGATATTTTGACACAAGACAACAGACTGCTTAGAACGGGGAGGAGATGTGTACCTGACCATCGGTGGGTTGGGTGTTTCAGATGCTACTGTGGCCCAGATGGATCTAAGATTCAGAAGCCGAGCTGATACCACTACTACTCATGGGCCTCATGAAAGTCCTGTTTCAAAATGTATTTTTTTATGTAAAAGTCAGGGATCTGCAAATCTTTAGTCTTTCTGGAGCATCCTGCAAGCCAGACCCTGGTACGTTGTGCTATCTTTGTTCATGAGAAGTTAAACAAGCTTACATACAATGATCATGTCAGGGTTTATATCACCCAAGCCTCCACCTTCTTCAGGCCAGTAACAGGTCACTGATCCAGAATTACATACCGACCATTTTTTCTCACCATTCGTTACTATTTACTATAATCGAGTAAAGACAATATTTGAATGGGACAACATACTCCAACTTTCTTGGCTTCTTCAAAATGTTTTTTGATACATATGATAACACGAGCCCTTCATCTATTCAACAGGTCTAAAAGGTTTTGAAAGGCAAAACAACATACTTTTAAATCCACTCATATTTGTGGATACTTAGTATTGAGTGAAAACAGTTATCTTAAATTGTTAATTTACTTTTCACATACACCTCTATCAACAGACACATCAGTATGTGAAAAATGCAAAGCAGGAAGCACAATATAGGTATAGCAGAAAATTGCATTCCTTAGTTATACCAGTTGGTTGGAGTGTGTCTAAAACGATAACCCAAAATAACCTTGGGTTGCAAGTCTGTTAGAGCCCTTTCACACGTTACGTGTCTAAACTTTGTACCCTAGTGTAGATATGGCAGCACGGTGGCGTAGTGGTTAGCACATCTGCCTTACAGCACTGGGGTCATGAGTTCGAATCCCGACCATGGCCTTATCTGTGTGGAGTTTGTATGTTCTCCCCGTGTTTGCGTGGGTTTCCTCCGGGTGCTCCGGTTTCCTCCCACACTCCAAAAAAACATACTGGTAGGTTAATTGGCTGCTAACAAAAATTGACCCTAGTCTCTGTCTGTCTGTGTGTGTCTCTCTCTGTCTGTGTGTGTGTGTTAGGAAATTTAGACTGTAAGCCCCAATGGGGCAGGGACTGATGTGAATGAGTTCTCTGTACAGCGCTGCGGAATTAGTGGCGCTATATAAATAAATGGTGATGATGATGATGATATGTGGCTTGACAGTGTTAGTAGGACAAGCTAAACTTACATTACCCTATTTACAGACATCTTCTTTCCTATACTTGTCGAAATGGAAATGTCAGGTAAGTAGTACAAATAGAAGGCCCAGGGGCTGGCTGGACTGAGGACAGGGCATAGGCAAACCGAGGGGGGGGTCCTAGTGCCCCCCGCCAAGCCTGGGGCACTGTGTAACTGAGGTGGCTGGACCCTGCTCCCACTTCACATGGCCCTGCTTGAAAAGGGAAAGCTGCGTGCACCTAACAGTAGTGCACGCAGCATTGCCCATTTATATTATGGGGATAGGAAGAGTTGGAGAGCAGCCAAGCATTGTCTACAATTAAAGCCACGCCCCAAAGCATGCTGGCCATGCCCACTGGCAGCGTGGTGTGGGAAGCCCCCTCTACAAATCCTGCGTTTGCCCCTGCATGGGGGCCATCTGCCGTCCAGGCCAGTCCCATAGTTGGCTACCTTTGACTGGGTCACTGGGCTACCTGCATTTTTTTCCCTTTAAAATGTTCCTAATAGGCTGCTGAGCCGAGTCTCGTCCCCTAATGACTGGCTAAATATGCCAGCAAGCCCCTGGAACCTGAGGGAGTCAGTAAGCAATCAGCCAATCAGAAGCTGCAAGATAGTACTGCTGAGGGTCATTATCATTGCTTATCGTTGCCCCAGCCCTGCATAGTCTGCAAGAGATAGCTCTTGAAAGTTGGATGTTCCCAAGTCTAATTGTGGCGCAATTAGGCAACCTCGCCTTTACTGTTCCCAGCTTATGCTTACCAGCCCTCTTTCTGCCTCTCAACGGTACACAAAATATATATGCAGACACATGCGTAAGAGTTTTGTTGCACATGCACGATACCAAAATGCTTATATTACACAAAAAACAGACATACATCCAAATCTAAAGGAGCCCAGTTTCTGTATTGTAAAGAATCACAATTACAATTCATGTTTAGCAGACTCTGCTCCCCAAAAAACATGTGTGGATTATGATGGCATTGTGAAACACCCACAGCTCCTCACGTAGTAGGTGAAAAAAAGGACCAAGAATTTGCAGAGGTGATCACATAATAGCAGTCCATCTCCCAACGGCTAGATTATGTTACACATGGTATAACTGTTAAATGTTGACAATTTTCAATTAAGGCTTAATATCTACACCGGCGGTTCCCAAAGTGTGCGACGCGGCTCCCAGGGGTGCCGCGGCGCTGTCACTGGGGTGCTGCGAGCCAGCCATAGGAAAAAACAAAGAACACATAAACTTACCAATCCGCGCGGCGCCGGGACCCAGCAGACTCCTCTCTCCTGCAGAATCGATATTCAGTGACTGCTGCGGGAGAGAGGAGTCTGCTGGATCCCGGGGCCGCGCGGATTGGTAAGTTTATGTGCCTTTTTGTTTTTTCCTATGGCTGGCTCGCAGCAGAGGAGTGAGAGGGAGCGTGACAGCGGGGCAGGCAGAGGAGTGTGACAGCAGGGCAGACAGAGGGGCAGACAGCGGGCAGACAGAGGGGCACAGCGGGGCAGACAGAGGGGCACAGAGGGACACAGCGGGCAGACAGAGGAGCACAGAGGGGCAGACAGCGGGGCAGAGAAGTGTGACAGCGGGGCAGACAGAGGGGCAGATGAGTGTGACAGAGGGGCAGACAGAGGGGCACAGCAGGGCAGACAGAGGGGCACAGCGGGCAGACAGAGGGGCACAGAGGGGCAGACAGAGGGGTACAGCGGGGCAGACAGTGGGCAGACAGAGGGGCAGACAGCGGGGCAGAGAAGTGTGACAGCGGGGCAGACAGAGGGGCAGATGAGTGTGACAGCAGAGGAGGGGGACATCGTGAGAGAGGGCAGAGGAGGGGGGACAGCGTGACAGAGAGCAGAGGAGGGGGGACAGCGTGACAGAGGGCAGAGGGGGCTGTGTGAGAGAGGGCAGTGTGTCTGGATGCAGAGGGGGCAGTGTGTCTGGATGCAGAGGGGGCAGAGTGCCTGAGGGCAGAGTGTCTGGATGCAGAGGGGGCATTTTTGCATACAGCTAAATAAGTATTTCTGTCCTGACCTAAATACTTATTACATTTTTTTGACCGAACTACTTCTAAAACAGGACTGCTCAATAATTATTTTGGAGGGGTGCCTTGAAAAAATTTGGAGACTCTAAGGGTGCCGCAAACTGCAAAAGTTTGGGAACCACTGGTCTACACAAACAAAATAACTGACTAAAACCCTGAAACAGGAAGACCAGCATCCTAAATGTAGATCTTGCCTTGAAAAGTATTTTACTTTATTTGCACTGCTGCAGATAACATTCCTACGAGTTTATTATCTAGGGTCACTGACGTCAAGTGTTGAATTTGAAATATGAGGAAGCAGCCAAAAAAGTAATTATATTCAAGCACAGATGTAGGAATATATTCAGGGTAAAAGTAAAGTAAAATGAAAAGTGTGTAGCAATACTGTATTGTTGGTGGCACTAGTAGAAAAAGCAATAATAATTTATAGTTTGTATAGAATATACACTCAGTTCTGGCTCACTAAGTCAGGTTTACAGAAGTTGCCCTGGCTGTACCTTAGATCTCTCACCGATACTCTGTTTTGCCATCATCTCTTTACCACTTTTGGAGTTCTGTGGACTACCTCTTGAAACTCACACTCTCTCTCTGGCACATTGGTCATCCGTCATAGCTATGTCCTGGAGTCTCCTTCTTGGAACTCAAGGTGGCTCATACTCTAAGTATCTGTCAGCTCACTTTGAATTAGATGGGATCTAACATCAAATCAATAGATATGACCAAAGGTAAGGTGTTAGACTTGAAGGTCTGGTAGGTTACCATCTAAGACCGTATCTTAATAAAGAAGTAGCATTAAAATGTATGGCTTTCTGAAAAACTAATTAGTTTGTAGAGATAAGTGAACTGACCTTTGTATTTTTTGTATTGCTTCCAAACCATCATTTTGTTTTGGCATTGGTTTTGGTCTTAGATGTCCTAAAATGTACATTTTATGAAATGTGCAAAACATCATGTAATTTTGAGCTGTTTTAGCCTACATTAGTGTTTATATAATTTGAAGCTGAAGTACCTTGCGTTGCCCAGGTTTAAATCTGCAAATTATTAAAGTATCAATAAGTTGGATGTAACTGTCAACATTTTAAAAATAATTAGCAGCTAAGATGTGTAACAAATCCATCCAGTGAAAGGCTCAGCTCAGGCTCCCTGGGTCAATGTTCTGCCCAGTGTACACCAACAGGAGTTCTAACTGGGACCCCAACTACTCTAGGCGTCCCAGACCAATTGCTACACCTCTGTGAAGTTTTTATCCAAATCCATACAGTTGCAGTCCTAGAACAGGCTTCCTGGGGCAAAGTTCTGCCCAGCGTACACCAATAGGACCTCAACCCCATAGTATGTTGTACAGAGACGGGCATGGTGTATTTGAACCAGAGTAACAACTCCTACTTCTAATCCATACCCGGACTGCACTTTTTAGCCGTGTGGTTCTCAGGAAGTATCAGTGATGGAAATGTAACATCTCCTTGGAAAAGCACTTCAGGGGTAAAATTCAACCTCCACAGGGTACACTCAGGAGTTGAGGGAATTAAGTTACCATTGTTATTTCTGTTTACTCGCTATTGTCCACTAGTCAGCTCTACAGACAGCCAGGAGCCGGACTCAACAGGGGTCACCTGAGAGAAGACACATGGGGGAGTTAGGGGAGGGGGCTGGATAGTGTGAGAAGCCCACCAATAGAGACCATTTGCAACTCCCCTGGGCAGGCAATTTCCAAGGTGGGATTAGGAAGTGATAAAGAAGCTATCCTGAGACATGAGAGTGACTGACTTTGGCCAAGAGGCGATGCTCTGCCAAAGATTCACTGTGGAACCTATGTCACTGGATTTATTTGAACTGACTTCCTTACTTGTTGGACCTGCTATTGTTAAGGGGGCCGTGCTGTATTTAATCCTGTTCTGCAGAATAAATCATCCTTCTATTTTTCCTCTGCCGTGTCTGAGTGATCTGGGAACCACGTATTTTCACATATGTGTTCTGGGATCTAATGTTACCACTCTGGGAAGTTTTCTTCCAAATCCATCCAGGAGAAGGCTCAGAACTGGGTTCCCGGGCCAAAGTTCTGCCGCAAAAATGATGTTTTCAATATTTGTCGCTTTGTCACTTTGTTGCATAGCCGCAATGGGGTCTAATAGCTTAGTTTTTTTTAATACTAAATAACTATGTAAAATTTGGCAGCTTTACCTTGACAACTGTGGAAGGTATTCACCAAAAAACAAACTTCTTCTTTGATATATATAGATTGTATAATGACTGCCTCAAAATTATCAATATCTGACTTTGAGCAACATTGGCCAAAGCCTGCAGCGAGTTGGTTGGTTGAACATGTTACCCATACCCAACAAGTAGCTGTAGTTGATTGTACTTGGGCCCTACCATCCACTCTACTGTTTGTCTTTTATATATGTATTACACCACTAAGAACATTTTCTGTAATGTTTTGTAATGTCCTCATCATTCTCATCACTTATCGGCACTGCTGCAAAAATCATCACCTAATATATATTCATCCCCATTGGAATCAACATTACAAAGCCCAACTTTTCTTAATAGTACAAGGAGATGGAATTGGACCCAAATGAAATAGCGTAGCACAGTGGTGGCAGATAGGGTGGCATAAAAGATACAGGAGGGCAAAGCATTTCCTAATATAATAGTATAAAAAGTTTGCATTGGACGCGAAAAGCGCAGCCTCAAATACCAGGTAGTAGGTAGTACTAGGTACTTAAGTACTAAGTAGTTTAATAAAAGATACAGAAGTGGAAGTTGCTCAATCAATTTATAGGCTCATAGCAGGTGCTTGAAAGGGTGGGGAAAATCCCCAAGCACACTGCTATAGCCAGCAAAGGAGCTGCCATTTCTACTTGTATATAAAGATGCAAAAGTCTCAGTTGTACATATTTGCAAATGTATGTAAAGCCACCCGCCACTCCACGGCGCTTTTGCTAATAGGGTGGTCCTAACTCTAAACAGTGAGAGTCCCATGTATTTGAGCCATACATATATGTGTTTTTAAATCGAGACCTAACTTACCAAGAAGTACCCCAGAGAGCTCCAAATGGCAATACAGCGCCACCACTCCACCTCAGCTACTGACTCCAACATGCCTCTCAAACAAACAATACAGATGTAGAAGCTGCTCAATCAATTTATAGGCTCATAGCAGGTGCTTGAAAGGGTGGGGTTATCCTGAAAGGAACAAACTGTGTGCTGGGGCATTTTTTTCTGTGTTTGTTACTTTCAGTTTAATAAAAGATACATGTGAGCAAAGCTCAGCAAATTATTTTATAATAATAGTACAAGAAGGTGGCATTGACCTTGTGTCTTCCCAATCACCCTGATGTTGTAGATTAAACAGGACACACATTGTTTAACAAGTCACTTCCACTGTGGCATGAAATGTCACTTTTGTGGCTGAAGTGCTTGGCTTGTTTGGAAAAGGAATGATTATGAATTTTAGACTATGGATGAGAGATAAGGCACAGAGTAGACATCTTGCTCAATTTGCTCATCCTCATCCTAATCAATGTCACTCCGATTGTCAACAAAATTATCACCCAGTATCATTGTCAGAAACTGAAAAAGCATAAATTTGTTTTTAGATAGTGTTTTGTGCTTGATTGTTTGAGCCCACTGAGTGCTCTCTCTATATGTTGTTTTGTTTTCCCACAAACTTTTTGCTTCTTGCTCTGTCACATCTACCACATGATTGATCTGATCAATAGATACTGACATCATGGGAAAGCAATGTTTTGCCTCAATTTCAGATCCAAGGTGACAGGGAAACTGTCAAGCAGGTTTCCTCTTTCACCACACACTCATATCAGCCACCACACATAGTCTCCTATAGTACAAACCTCAACCATGAAACACCAAACAGACCCATTACATACAAAAGCGGCCATGCACTGCTCAGCACCACTGACTGAACTTGCCCCAATGCCAAATTAAATTAATTATTTCATCTAAGATCCCTTCTCTAATATCCACCCAGTCTTCTAGCCCCCAATGTCACCTTAAACTAGAGATGCTCAGGCTCGGTTTTCCAAAAACCGAACCCCCCGAACATCACCAATCCCGCTTCCTCGGATCTGATTTGAGGAAAAACGTCACTGTTGCGTTGTCGGATCTCGCGGGTTTTGGATCCCATAAGTACCTCCCATCCCCAAAGATCCAACGCCATTGCTCACACAGAAACAGGGGTAGCAGTGTTCTTGTCACTATCCATTTTCCAGTGACATTGCTCAGTGCCATTGCTCACACAGAAATGGGGTAACAGTGTTCTTGTCACTCTCCAGTCTCCAGTGCCATTGCTCAGCACCATTGCTCATACAGAAACAGAAGGGGTATCAGTGTTCTTGTCACTTGACAAAAATTGACTGTAAATGACTGCAAATTAATGTTACTGATAATAATGTAGGTACAAAAAAAGAGCCAATTTATGTGATTTTAACATTTTTAGTTCTTTTTTTTTTTAAAAAAAAAAAAAACAGATCCAAAACCAAAGCCAAAACACGTGAGGGGAGTTTTCTCAAAACCGAAACCAAAACACGAAGTTAATACAGATCCAAAACACGGGGGTCAGTGAGCATCCCTAACTTAAATTCACTTCTCTGCCTATCTGCATCTCCTCCCCTTCCTCTCTCATAGCTTATAATTTTGCCACTTACTTTAAAGATAACATTGATACCTTCAACCAGATATTGCATCATGCCAACCACACTCACCTTCTACTATACTCCCCAATCCATCCTCAGTTGATTAACTTAAGTAATCGACGATGTAGTCTCTGCACTCGCCTCATTATCTCCCCCTACAACCTGTCCCTTCAAACGTATTCCATCCCAATTTCTCCACTTCTTCTCCTCCTCTCCACATCTACCTTTAGCTCACTTCTTCAGTCTGTCTCTTTCCACTCTACCCACCTCTCGACCTAGCCTCTCTTTTCAACCATATATTACTCTCCTCCATTTTGCCTCCAAACTACTTGAGCGACATGTGTACAACCACCTGACTCACCTTTTCTCCTCTCCCGCCATTCTTGATTCTCTGCAATTGGGCATCCACCCCCAACATTTTACTGAGACTGCGCTCCAAAAAGTGATCAGTGATCTACTTACAGTAAAGTGTAAGGGTCACATCTCTATTCTCATCCTCCTGGACCTCTCTGCTGCTATCGACATTGTTGGTCACCAGGTTATTCTGCCATACCCTTCACTCCAATGGCCTTCATGACACAGTCATGTTTCACTTCCTACCTATCAAACTGTTTATTTAGTATCTTTAACTCTGACACATCTTCCCCTTCACTTTGCCTATCTGTTGGGGTCCCACAAGACTCTGATTTTAGCCATCTGCTTTTCTACTGGTGCACCTCTTGGAGAACTAATTGACTCATTCAGCCTCCAGTTGTCACACATTGGGGTCTTAGCCGCACTTACCACATCTGTCGCTGTCATATCATGGCTACCCGGGTCCCTCCTGGTTGCCTGCAGCATTCGTATCCATCACATCTCCATTTGTAACCAAACACATACTGTTTGTTCAGCTGCATGGGCGTGGCCATCTTGGAGGCAGTTAGCTGATCATTCCAGACCAACCAGATTCAGCAGCTGTGATCACATGAACTGTGCAGCCAATAGTTGTTTGGAACACCCTATTTAAAGTTTAAACCTGCTGCTGAGAGCTGTTAATTGCCAGAACAACACACTTCTCTCCTAAAGATAGTTCTTGGCTTCAGGTTCCAGTTGTTCCTGCACTGTTCCTGATTTCCTGTGTTTTGCAAAGTGATCATCTTCTGTGTTCATCCTGCATTACCAACTACATATCAAGTATCCTGCATTCTAAAGTGCATATTTTCTTCCAAGCAGTTCATTAACCTGCAAGTACTTTGCACTTCCAAGCTGCTCACGTTCCTACAATATTCCGTATTCAGCAAGAGTGCTCACCTCAGTAAAAACTTTGCACCATCCAGTATCTATTCTGCAGTACCAGTGGCTTTACTGGGATCACCTGTTCTGTTGCTACGGCTGGTTCTGAGGTTCTATGGCATATTCCAGTTCCGTGTATCTGTCTATGGGTTCCAGGTCAGTCCTGAGTTCGCCATTCTGTATCACGGTTCTGAGTTCCTACTCCCTGTCTCCAGTTCCAGTTCGCTCTGTTCTGTGTTTCCGTGAGTTTCCTGTCTGAGTTCTTATTAACGGGTTCCAGTCCCATGTGCCTGGCTACAGGAGCCGGGATAGAGTTCCCACGAACAGTTCCAGTCAGATACTATGCTAGATTCCAATTCAGTGCTAGGTACAGACTCCGGTCCTAAGACTCCAATACTGCTTGTGCTACTCTGAGGACTCTAGATGAGCAGAGAGATCATCAAGGCTTCTAGGTTCTGTTTCATTCCTGCTCCAGCTAAGCCCAAGGATCCCAAATTGGATCGAGAAGTACAGATGACAGTGACACCAGTCCCACATCCATGCTGATGACCTGTCCTCCCCTACCCGCTTCCCTTCTGTACTATCTTTTGTAACCTCTCTGCTATCTGAACATGGACGCTTCAATGTTACCTAATGCTCAAAGTGCAAAGCAGAGTTAATCTTCTTTCTTCCTCCTAGAATCACCACAACCCTTCAAATCTCTCTCATCTCAATTTACTCAGTCTTACAAGTCCATTCCTCACATCCAGTTTGTTTTCAAGTCATAAAGAAAAAGAAAATAATTAGCTGCAATAACACTTAAAATATATCAAATACTCAACTATCTCAGAATCAAATAAATTGTTATTTATTAAAATCACATAAGTATATCAGTTTTATATACAATATACCAGCTGTTAAAAAATTCAAATTAGATGCAAATAATGCATGCAATAATTTAAAGCAAAAAACTTTGATCAAACTTATCATACGGATTTGCAGGAACAATATTGATAGTGGTCACTTAACGGTATGGGATTAATTGTATAGTCTAGAAAGCGATAGAAAGAGGCTATCGGTAGTATGTGTGAATAGATGTTCGCAGGTGTAGTTCCCAGAACTGCTGGTGTTGAAGAAGAGTCTCACCACTGTGTCCACCAGAATTTGCTTCCCAAGTTGCTGCTTCAATTTGAAATAGATGTTTGTTTCAAGTCTGCTTCTGTATAAATCCCGTTTTTGCAGCAAAATAATGTATTCTTAAGCTTGTTCCTGTAACAAACAAACTATGAGCTGGATTAGGTGTAACAATAATAATATTTGACGCGTTTCAATGCTCTCAAACACTTTCTTCAGAAGGAAATGATTGTTTAACACTCTCTCTGGCATTTAAATAAGATGAATGACCCTATCGGGAATGCAGTTCAGTTAGCCGGCATTTGAGTTCAAATGAGCCTTACATGTAAGATACAACTAATATTCTATAACAATTACATAAAAAGCAATTCAGAGGTAGCATACTCAATTGTAAAAATTAAAAAATAATTAACAGACACCTTACATCGATGTACTAAACTAGCAAAGCATAATAAATATTATTAGCAAACAACCAATGATATAAATGAAAGACATATACACCAAGTTATCTGGGTTTGTGATAATTGTCACTATTATTGCAAAGATAGTAATCTATTCTTAATATTACAATATTTAATTTATTTATTATTATTAATTTAATTTTATTGTTCATTTATTGTTTTAATTTATGTTATGAAATAGTATGTAGTATGTTGTTCATGTTATCTGTGGTCCGCATAAAGATTATTGAGCGGTGCGATTGAACCACATGGTAAGGCCGTGATTGAGTATTGGGAGAGCAGCGGGGAACTGTTGAAAAGAGATAACGCTATGGTTCAGGTGTGTCTGACGGGGCACGGTAAAAAGGTGACCTGACAACAAAGGTTCTGTTCTAAGGGTGAGCAGGATATAAAGAGACCTTTGTGTGAAGTGGTGTTCTGCTCTAACAAAAGAGCATGGGAAAAAGAGACACCGCAGAGTATACATGGCAGGTATACTCGAAGCAAAAATAACAGGTTTTAGCGGCATTCCCAATAGTAATCGCAAAGTTTACTGATAGTTAGTATCTGTAAGCGGTGCGATCGGACTGCATGGTTGATTTTGTGCAGCCGTGATTTTGACTTGGGA